>NW_009914985.1:30439-80062 GCF_000696875.1 Nestor notabilis | reverse complement strand
TATATATATATATATATATAAAATGCTGATCTTCATACCAGGTTTGATTACAAGATAACCATTGACTATTCTGTTTTCTCAAATAAGCATCTTGATGTGTACAAAGTGACAGACATCAGCACTGATCTTCTGAGTGCCTGTAACTGGACCCTGAGACGAGCCAGTCTACACCAGCTTGTCCACAGGATGCACCTCTGGTGGTTCTCCCCAGAATCCACTAACAACACTTATTAGCTGCCTTCTTCCCTGCGAAGTGGGTTTGTGCTGCCTTCTGGTTCTCATTATTATATTCATTTCAATGTGGTTCCTGAAGTCTGATACCTCAGTACTTGAGAAGTTCTGCATATGCCACTGAACAATGATTCAACATGACATTGTGACAGAAGACAGGAAGGAGGGATAGAAATAAAAGAACAAGAGATCAAAACAACTGTATTTGGGTCTCTGTGTGGGGTGTGCCTATCAACACCAATAACTGTTAACAGTGAGTCAGATGTCACACTGATAGAGGAGTCAGATCATTCACATCAGTCTTCCATTTGACTGGAAGGTATCAGTCTTCTTCCCTTATCTAGAAGGACATATAAAAATATAATTGGCTGTTAACTCTTCTTTTTGCATTGCTATATAAGTTAGTTTTGGTACGTTCTCCATCCCCTTCAGTTTTTTAGTGATCCCTGTGCATACTGAACACCTCAGGACTTTCAGTACTTCAAAGACTTTGCTATATAGCCGCATCAGTGAAAGCAACTAACATTCCTGTTAATGTTGTGTCTGATTTAACAGTATAGGGATTTGACTTGAGAAAACCTATGTCAAGAAATACTAACTTTAAGTATGAAGTACTAATTTTGCTTGGTGTCCTAACAGTTGTATTCTTAATGCTGCATATATATGCAGAAAGAAGAGGAGAAGCAGCGGTCAGTTTATCTAACAGAGAACTCAAGGGAGAGATTTGTGCTCCTGACTGCCACTTACCTATAACATGGTAATACAGATATGAAACATTTGTAATTTTCTGGGATTTTATTTTCTTACTTGAATATCCATTTTTTCTTGGAACAGAGAATATCAGCACATAGAACAACAGGGCCTACATCACATCAAACATTACTGTTCAAAAAATCCTGAAGAGTTTGCAAACAAACTTGATTCTGTGCTAGGTTAAAAATGTGTCCAGAAGGAAGCATAAAAAAAAACCAAAACAAAAACAACAACTTGTTTTCTTTTCACTTTTCATACAAAGATTTCATTCTTTTTTTCTGATGTTTGTACTTACAAAATTGTCTATATGAGAGTCAATCCTGAAAAGATGCAGTGGCTAATTTTAGTTAATAAATTATTGCTTTACTAGGTATAGCCAAAAATCACCTGACAAGCTCTTTCTCTGTCAAAGCTTCTATAACTCAGTCAATTTCCTAACTGTGAAGATTTAAAGACTTCTGAAACTAGTTCTTCAGAAGAGATGTGCTTTTGTTAGAATTTTCCCCTCACTAAAAGCAGTCAAGTTTTTTTTTTGCTCATCAGCCTTCCAGAACCTACGTCTGTATTTCATTATATAGCACTTGCCAGTAAACAGTATTCTAGGCTAGTTTTGAGGGGGTTTTATGTATATAAGAAAGGTCTGCTACATATATAAATCATTAGGAATTATAACTAAATTATTCCATAAATAATCTGTTTTAAAATGTATTGCAGATACTTCCAAGATAATGTGCAACAAAATGAGAAAAATCTCAGAAAGAAATATACTAGGTTTCAATCATAATTTCTGAGTTATTTAAATAGGAAACAAAACCTTGTCAAGCTACAAGTTTCCAGCTGTTATGATGTCATAAGATAAATTTACAGCTGCAAACAGCTTGGTGAGGAAAAAAAATAATTTGCTTTTACAAAGGATGGAGATATAAATGTTTCAAGCACTGCAACTGTCCAAACAAATTAGTACAAACAAAAATAGTTGAATTCAGTATGGTTTGATTTTGTACCAGCTTTATAGCACTTGTTTTAATTACTTAAAGCTGTAGGCAAAATGCGATTTAAAGCATAGCATGATGCATTTAATGTTAATTTAAAACAATGTGATAAAAGTATGCAGGTGGTCTCAGTGTCTAGCATTTTGTTGTATTTTATTAACTGAAATAATAATTTATTTTCCTAATCAAGATCAAGCAATAACGAAGCTGGATCACTGGGCTCTGAAAGCCTGCTATGTGTTTCTGTTTAAATTCCCAACCAGAGCTAAAATGAAAAAGGAGTTTCTTTCCTCCATGACTTTGAAAAGAATAGAGTGGTGATTAACAGCAATATTTTTTTTAATGAAACACAACCTTTCATCCCTGTCATCTTCTGACCATCCTCGCTTGTACGCAGCTCTCTGACAAGCAGAATAATAACGGTCATACATCACTGCCCTGAAACTCCAATCATCTAAATCTTCACTCACTGCAGCCTCTGAGACTCAATTACTTTATTGACATGCAATCTTCATAAGGGGAGAAATATTGTGCATGTAAGGTCACTTGGTTATGAAGACATATTATCATATTATCTGCATGAGGGTTGCAGGGCTAAGACCTGACAGAGCTAATTATAATGGTACATGATAGAGAGCTCAGTACACATTATTTGCTTGGCTGAAACTAAAGGTGAGGTAAGACCATGACATCATGGTTTCAAAAGAAAATAATTCCCTTTCCACTAGAGACTATTACTTTTATTGTTTAATGTTTTATACATATTATATTTGTATGCTGCTCATAAGCAAGCAAGCAGTGAGAATTTCTGATTTCAAGTCTGTTTCCAGTTGGAAGGATTTAACTCTTGAAGAAACCAAAGAATAATCCATAATAATGCAGTTCCTTTTATTTGCAAGACTTAAATCACATCTTCCCTGCCCTTCCATCACTCCCCAAAAATGTATCTATACATATACATACACACAGAACAAACTGAAAGTCCAAAGTTTAAACGCAGCTAATACATACTGCCACTGTATTTTCTATGTATCCAACACCATGCAAGCCTCCAGTGAAATGCTGAGCGAAGCATATTAGAAAGATGTCCCCAGAATCATTTTGCAAAAAACCTTAATTTTCATCTTTCTTTTCTCTGTATCAACTTCTTTCCCCCAACGTAACTCCCTACTCTATGTAATGACTTCTAATCCTGTCACCTGGCACTTAAGACACAGTCCATTTCTGTCCCAGGGTCACTGGCACAAATGCAACTTCTAACCCATTCCTGGCCATTCCCTTACATTAAAAGAGAACAGCCAAAAAATAATGCATCTGTTGTGTCTTTCAATAAACAATACAAATTACTAAACTCCTACAATGAGCTAGTTAACAGGCTTCTTGGAGTTTTTGCTGTTCTTTGGGGAGGGGTTGTGTTGTTTTTCTCCCTCCCTCCCCTTTTTTTTTTGTTATAAATTGATTTAATTTCTTTTTTACTTTTTCTTCAGTTTTATTCACATCTACCTTTCAAATGAGAAAGGCAAACTTCTCTCTTACAATAGTTCCAGTATTGTAATATATAACACTACTGCCCTAGAGTAAACTAAATGTATACTTGTGATGGGGGGCAACTCTTATGTTATAAAAACACTAGTTAGTATGACATAGTGATTCTGTAGTAAATCATGCTGCACAAGGATTGCATTTTTCTTGTTTGAAGGTAGGGTAAAGAAGCCATCCCAAATAACGGATCCTAACTCCAAATAACATCTTTACTCTCAGGAAGTTTTTGCACCATTGTCTGACTACAGTGAGATTCAACATGGGCATAGACATTAACTTCAGTGATATTGCCAGACTAAGACCTCACATCTAGGTGGTTTCAGTTGCCCAATTACTGAAATTGCTCTCACGTAAAAAAAAAAAAATAAAAATATACAAACCCAAAAAACCGAATCCCAAGCTGCTATTCATAACAGTGTATTTACAGGTTACTCTTTGCGGGGGGAGGAGGAAGAAAGAAAAAAAAAAAAAAGTGCATTGCCGTGGTAAATGCA
The DNA here is from genome assembly GCF_000696875.1 of Nestor notabilis. NCBI lineage: Eukaryota > Metazoa > Chordata > Aves > Psittaciformes > Psittacidae > Nestor > Nestor notabilis. The sequence goes on along the minus strand of NW_009914985.1, from coordinate 76,050 downwards.
CTCCTAAAAGTATCTTTTCTTTTTTCCAAATGTTTTAAATTTTACAAACTATGATATTATGTAAACAGATATTATGCCACCCTTTCACCTTTTTAACAATAGCTTAGTAGGCCCCTCTTTTTTATAAGTTTACATCCTGCTAACTTTGTTTTGCTTCAGAAAGAATCCCATCTGAAGTTTGGTAGCATGTCAAAAGCTTATAAAATTTTGTATTTAAGACCTCCCACGATGGGGTATTTCAAAGGAATTTGATCCAAATACTCACCTTCAGACCAGCAAAAGGAGATAAAAATTTCTTGGAGAATGACTGCAGTTACAAATAGAAATATGCTAGGCCCTGCCTCTCTCCAGGAGGTTAACGTTCATGGTTAAAAGCATCATTTGCTAAGTTAGATTCCAGCAGCACAAAGGAGACAGTGAAGTAATCAAGCCCCAGAGGAGTGGGAGGGTGTGGGTGGAAAAACACAAAACAAAACACCCCATCCTAGAATAGTATAGCAATAACTGGCAGACCAGCAGTTATTTAGCTAGTGAGAAACCAGTCAGGTAGTGAGTCATTAAAGTAGGAATGATAAGAAAATATCTTGTGTGAAAGCTGTAAAATTCTGCCTCTTAAAGTGAGATGTTAATTTAAAACTTCCCACTGTCCTGCAAGTTTCTGGTAACCAAGATATGACTGACCTGGAGAGACTCTAAGATGTATGCAGGAAAAACAGGGCCACCAAAACTCAGCCAAAGCACTGAGAGTAAAATGCAGATTGTGAACAGGCAAGCTACATGTGTAATTTCTTAAGCAACTATGTGAATACTCAATTTATGGAAATATGAAGGAAAAGGTCACCCCATTGGGCATCAAAGACTTTTTATCAAGGAAATGGAACAAGAACTAAGGGAAAACAAATGTTAATGTCATGCCCAAAACCACAAAACATTTTTATTGCCAAAATTGCTTTGAAACTAACAGGGCCAGGCACATGATATCAGCTCAATATATTTCAGAGCTATGGTTTGCAAGGCACCTAATTCAAGTTAAAAAAAAAGTGAGGTACACATGGCTAGGTGTTTTCCACCTAGCAGTAATTAATGTGGACAACATGACGTTGACAATATTAACCATAGAAGAGATGGAACTGGAACACTCTCTAGAAAGTGCAACAAAAAAAAAGAATGGCAATTAAGAGTAGTAGCCAAAAGGGGAAATGAGATCCCCATATTGTGTATCCAATATTGAAGACAAAGAACCTCTAATAAGGGGATGACCTGAAAGACAAGGAAATAGGGAAAAAAAAAAAAAAAAAAAAAAAAAATATTAAAATTACAATAAATTATGATCACTTTCCATAGATTTTTAGCACTTCCATTAGATAAGATGAAATACTACTAATGAATGACATTTTCAGTACTGAATATTGAGTGAAACATCCAACAGAGGCCCTTCATCATGTACTGGTAACAAAACTAAACTTTAGGAGCAAGTTTTGAAGTCGGCAAGAACATGTCATTGAGAAACAAACTGGGTATATTGTTTAGGTACAGAATGGATTAGTCTAACCTATTTATAAAAAAACGGAAGTTTAGCCTACAGTGGGAAGAAAGTAAATAAATAATCCCTTGCTTAGCTGAACCTGCAGAGATACTGTATAAAATACAAAAGTGTTTTCATAATATAGCTGGAGCATACTGCATACCTCTGAACTTATCCTTAAGGAGAAGACTGGGAGAAGAAAAATCAGTATTTCAGCTTTTAACCTTAAAGGAGTATCTACTCCTATGTAGAATGTAAAATTTGGTGACAGCAAAATGTAGCACTTGAGACTTTTCTGTAACATTGGCTACCAAGTGATGGGCAACCCACCATAAGTACTGAACAAAAAAAATATACTGGTACTATAGAGAAGGGAAAAAAAAAAAAACCCCAAACAACAAACAAACAATCTTGACCTTTTGCTCTCCTTTGCAATAATAAAAGTAAGCTCAGAGGTAAGGCACAGCTTATTTTTCAACTACATTTCCTAATGTTTCTTTTCTATAAGTTTAATTATTGTGTCCCCAGTGCTCCATGGTGAGCAAAACTTTTGACACAAAACTCCTTTGGCAACAAAATAGAGACTAAGTGACACCAACATGTTTTGTGAATGCATAGTTTTGATTTAAATTTGGTAAAAAGAGGGAGACACACTGAAATAAATACTGTAAAAAACCTGCGATGTTTTGTATTGCCATTTTTTAACTGTTTTCATTACTGGTTTAAAGCAGTTTTCAAATTTCCACAGTCATTCAACTATTTTTAATTGCCAATGAACTGAAAAGGTACTATTTTACTTTATTGACGCATTAGTGACTTGCAAAGCAGAGAAATATGTCTATAAAATGGATTTCTAGTCCAGCTGGGACTCATAGACCATCAAAGAGAAGAAGGACGTGAGGAAACCAAATTACAATTTCCATAGGGCACTATTCCAACATACCTTAATGTATATCTTGGTCTACTCCACTTTCCTTATCCACCCCGTCTCACACACAGAGAGATATTAAAACCATCATTGTGGAAAACACACAGTTTCCAAGAAGAGTTATTATTTGTTAAAAGTAGTTTTCAGCCAAACCTTACCTAAAACTTGCCTGCCAGCTGGACATATCTCTGGAAATGCAAACTTCCAATAAGAAAAATTACTAACATGGCGTGGGAGGGAGGTGGAAACAAGGATAACTGACATGTCACTATTGAAGGCCTGACAATGGCACAAAGCTGTCTGAATTACAGATTGAATCTAAATTCTATTACTAGAAAAAAGAAAAATTTGGTATGTTAATCAGGAATGTCAATTGTAGCTTATCAAGAAAGTGTTGCAAATATATCAAACTGAAAAGTTTTCTTAATTTTAGTAATACTAAAAATAGTAACAAATGCATTTTTGCCTTCCCCACTCTGTGGATACACTGACCAATTGATTAATCACTAAGGTCAATTGCAAAACTCCTCATTGACTTCAAAGACAGCAGATTCCAGCTCAGAAGCACTTTAGAGTGAAAGTCTAAGATTTGAGCTATGATGATTACTTAAAATAGTTTCAACAGTTTGTATTTTTGGAACCCTTCTGGCAATAACTCCTCCCATTAAACCATTTCCGAAGTCACAGCTTGTTAGAAAGAATGTTTAATAAAGATATAATGTTTTGGGAAAAGGGTAGGGAAACCAAAAGCCATAAGAAATAAATAACAAATAGAAACATTGTTTTAGTGACCTATAGTCTATTAAGAATTTATCCAGCAAATATTGTCAACATTTTAGGATTTGGATTCTGTGATCCGTTTTGTCATGGATTCAGGGGCCCATGTGCCTATTTTCATGAGTTTGCCTTACAGAAACCAGTAGGAACTGTAATAACACGAAAATAAAGATATCACACAAAGTGATCATAAAAAAACCCAACTAAACATTATAAAACAAAATATTGGGATTAAAACTGATAATATCCCTTCTGCCAATCCCTGGATATGTAGATTGCTTCCATATTGTTCCTCAGATTGCTGTAAAATATACCTATTTACCATGTAACTGACCATAACAGATCCAAAGTCAAATCTAAACAGCAGTAGAGACCAAAGAGAAGCATTTATCATACTGTTCCACATCCAGGTAAAACAACTTTTCTATACAAATTTAAAGCTTGAATGAACAGGTTCCACACAAAAGTTTGTGTGTCACAAGCGCAAGCCCAAAGACTGACAAATAGAATTACCACAGCAGTTTAAAGGAAGTGTGCTAGGAATCAAGCTGCTTCTTCCCTACCTATCTAGACTCCAGTTACAAAAACATAATGATAGTTTCTCCTTTTCAATATATTGGATTAATAGATACTGTTACACATATCCCTCTTTTTGGAGCCATCCACCAATATTTCCTATGACTGCAGATTCAGGAGTTTTCCACTGTAATCCAATTCTTAAATAAATAACACAAGACTGTAAACTACATCTACCAGCTTGATTTTTTATTTATTTATTTTGTAATATATCGAGTCCAGCATTAATCAGATGGGGTTTTATAAGGATAAAAAAAGAAAATCTGAGGTTTCTGTCTGTTCTGATCACCTTCCTAAATTACTGGCTTGCAAAGACAGAAAAAAGCCCTAAGTGCTAAGGTTAACCACATAATTACATACTATTTCTTTCTCTCTCTCCTTCCCCCCCCCCCTTTTCAAATAAAACCATTACTACGCAAAGTTACAGTATTTGGAGTCAGCTGTTAGGTCTGACCTCTGGAATTCATTCATCTGAATCTTCTTGAAGTGACATTGCTGTCAAAACTCATCAGCCAATCAAATTCTTAAACTGAAGTGAGTTGTCCTCCCAAATTAAAATGATACTTTACCCCGATTTTCCATACAAAAGTTGCATTGTGCTTTTCTTTCAGGACCAACTTCATTTTCAGGAACTTTATCACAATCCAAGTATTTATCCCTTAATCTTCCAAAGGGCAAGGAGAAGGGGGCATGTAATCAAAATTCCCTTTGATGAATAGACACAATTTGAGGGAATGACAAAGCGTCAGAATGAGAATATTTCTATTGTGATCTAAAATGTCATAATTTTAAATCAGATGGGAAACAAAGAGGAATGCATGCCAATTTCTAAAGCCTCAGGAGTAACTCTCCCTGCAGCTCCCCCTTTCTTCCCTTGTTCCCAGTCATGGCCACATATTCAACTTCAGGGCAATAAATTCTGTCCTTTAAAAGGAAAAGTGCTACAAAACTCTCTTTGATAGAGATTTTACTGTAAGCAAAATGATAGACCTTCACACTGGTCCCTTTCCAACATTTCTTCCATATAGTTAACCCAGCCCAAAGAAAACTTTTCTGAAAAGTGAGATCCCAACCCTCTATCCAGTCTGCCAGAAAACATTTATGAATCTTATTTTGAGCAAAGGTAGAGGAGGGCCCAATTCACGAGGATCAGCAGCTGATTCTTCAAAAGAAGCAGTTTAGTAATATCTGTCCTTTAATTTGTTTCTCCACCTCTTCACTTGGTGGTGACCAGAATGTTGAGTCTAAGACTCTTAAGACTGATTGCATTTCTAAACAATCCTAGACTACATATTTCTGCATAATTGCAATGGCAGAGAAAAGGCTGAAAAGGCATATAAGGAATGTTTTGTCAGAACAGAATCTAATCCATCTTTATGCCATGGGACTGGAGGAAAGGGAAGGGAGTTTAGCATAACCATCTACAGCTGAAGAGAAATCCCACTGCAAGTATTAGAGACCTGGCTGAGAAATGTGGATATGGGCTTCCCAGGCTTTCACTTTGCTCTACTGAGAGCCATATAGCCCAGTAGATAGGAAAGGGACAGTTAAAAAGGTGCATGGAAAGGTGAAGGTGAAAGACAGTCTTGAATACAGGATAAAAATTCCTTGCCTAAATTACACATACCGGTCTGTTAGAGAATCCTGAAATACTCAGAGCTGCAAAGATAACACCAAACATTAAATCCAAGTACCAAGATGAATCATCAGTAAATAAGTGTCAAAGAGACTGGATTATAAAATTAAGCAAGTATATATATATTAATGTCTGCTAAATGTTTCTTTCAGGAAACATTAGGCACTAATAAAAAAGAGTGCCTTAAGGCTTCTGTAGGACTGGATATATCAAAGCGGGGGTTTACTAACAATTTGGGGAGTTTATGCCTCTGGGTGCTACTGCTGTGATTTCAAAATAGAATTATCTGATGCTATGTGATTTCTTGAATCATTAGTTTTCCATCTCTTCTAACTTATTTTCCATCTTTCTTTTATTTATACACACACATACTGATACTAGCTGCCACAGAGGAACAATGAAGAGATCCCTGGAAATAAAATATTACATGATACTTTCTTAAAATGCATTAAGTATATACACACATGACGTGATTAGCTAATGTAATATTCCCGATTACTATTTGCATGCAAAATTAATCTCTAAAACATATTGTAGGAAGCATTGCGGCATCCCTGCTCTGCTACACCATTATCACAAGACAAAAGTTGTGCATCATACATTCTTGTCCACCTTCTAAATACTCTGACAGGAATACCTATATCAGTTACTGAAATCAGCAATCACCACCAGTTTAAAAAACTGCATAGAGAGCTTTGTGACACTGTACAGAATGGGGCCTTAAATTACTAAAATTAGGCTTGAGAAAGACTTTTCCAGAAAAAAAAACAACTCCTGTTAAAGAAGAACTGTCAGAAAGGAAAAACAAGGATTAAATGAGTAAAGAGGGAGGAGTGTACTCTATAGTACTCCATCTTGACTCATCAATACAGGAAGCTTTCCAATTATTCTAGACAGGAAGCAGACATGTAAAACTTCAGAAATTTCTACTCTTTTGTTGCTGTTGTTGAATGTGGAATTTGGAACCTAATCCTAGACATAAAATCACCTGTACTTTATCTAAATATCGGCTACTGAACCAGGATCGATAGCTAAGGGGTAGTCCATGCGACTTAATGCACATAAAGAGTATTCAATTGTCAATAAAATAACTTTCCTGCTTCTGACTTATAAACAGTGCAAACTATTTCAATATTCTTTTCTGTCTTTTGTTTCGCAGTCTGACAAAAAGTTAGAACTAAAAGGAAAAACACCAAACTACACCACAAATTTATCAACACATTACTTATTTTCTTTGAAGAAGAAACTTTTGCTATTAAACAGCACATAATTTGATTTTCCATTCAGTTCCTAAAACACATTTAGCTATATACCACTGGTATATACAGAAGAAGAATACCTGCCTTTTAGGGGAAAATACAGAAGAAATCAAATTCTGCTGCCTCTTCCGAGTAGGAAAAAAAAAAAAAAAGGAAAAAAAAGAAAAAAATATTGGTCCTTGTATATAAATATTGGAAGGAAGCTTTGACTTAAAGCTACATAATCAACCTGTAGGGATGTGTTATCATATCTTCCATATATGTTCCAAAACAAGAAATATGCATTTTTCTGAATAGTTAATCTCATGCTGGTTCTGATCCAACCACAGATTTTACATACAGTCTAACTTTGCTCCCCAAGACCACAGATTTTATAAGAAGGCCTAAGAAGTTTGGAGAGCTATGGAATAATTTTGATCAAGAACAGATTTAATTTCAGTCAACTGTGTACCATACAGACTATGTCTTTGTGAACTTCTGCAATCTCATAGACTAGAGAGACTCAGTTCATATGACAAATTTCTTGTGAAATCAGAAAAATAAAATAAACAACCTGAAACCAGGATAAGTGAACAAATGATTTTGAAGACTGTATGGCTGCAACTGGACAAATATTACCAAAAAGAGATGGTGGAATAAAAAGGAACATTTAATGATTTGAAACTCAAAATTCTAATGAGAGGCGAACTCTTAAAAGAGAGAGACCAAGAGTGACATGCCTTGAACAAATGTAGACTCTGACTTGAACGCAGTCAACCTTTGCATCATAAAAGTTTGCACTGAAGAATGCAATAGTGAGACAAACTGATCCCATGGACTTCAGCTACTTCACAAACAAAACATGAGATGGTAAGCGTGAAAGGCTCACGTGTTTTAGGCCTAAGATATATCAGTAACTTGATACATCATTAATGGTACCCAAGACGGGAAATGTTGAATAAAGAAAAATGACACCTGAAGAATGTATCAATCTGCTGTTGACTTACTTTGCAAACAGAGGAGTATGATACTCCCCTTCCATAATGTCAGATGACCTTTTATAACAATAGATCCATTAATGTAATCTCTATCATGTTCCTTTTATTTTTTTATAGAAATAATATTGGTTTTAATTGAAATACAGTCTCAACTCTAAAGACAAATAATGCAAAAAAAATAAAAATCAAATATCACTCAAAAAAACACTAAAAATTTGTCTGCTGCAAGATTATTTTCACTCCCTGTCTAATGCCATTTATCAAGATTCTGTAAATTATTGGACATAAAAAAGAAAGAATACCCTTAAGGCTGCATCTTAGACATCAGCTGGGACTTCATATGTCCTTTCCTTTATTTCTTGCCTGCGATCACGCTATATAAAAAGCCTTTCTAGGCAACAGTCTCATTTCCATTGTGAGGTGTGTCCGAGAGATGATGCAAGGCTGCAAAGTTGTAGTATACATCAGAGTATTGAGAACACTAGAATTAGAATAGAAAATTAGGGAACAATGAATCAGGTAAAATTAAAGGGCAGAAGAAGGAGCAGGAAGAAACAATCAGATTTGGACTTTCACTTAAATGTCACCATTGCCTGTTGTAACAGTAGCGTGGTTGCAGATGTGACTGCAAGGATCTAGGCAAGATATCATTTGTAGCAGGAAGATTACCTGCTGCTACAAATAATAACAGGTATTAACCTTTTATTAGGACAACTAATATAGTAAAAGAGAGACAGACAAGCTTTTGGGGACATATGCCCTTGTTCAGGCTTTCAGGCTTGCTCTTCCTCCCAGACCTTGTCTATTTTATTTATTTTTGTCAGTTGATCAAACAGATAAATTCTGTGGCCTGACAACAGACCTGAAGAAGGGCATATGTGTCTAAAAAGTTTAAACATTTCTTCTATATCAGTTGCTCTAATGAAAGGTATCACCTGCCACTGTAAACCTTGCCTCAGTTCCTTTTGACATCCTGTACAAACACTGAAAATTCCCTCAGATAATTCAGACACAAGGGAAGAAATACCTGCTTCTCTCCTCTGATCTCTGCACTGCTTAGTCATGCAAAGACCAGAATCCAAAGTACCAAAATGCCATAGGAAAGAATACTGTCATAATAAACTTCCACTTTGACAAGTACCAGGAAGTACTAGAAATCTCATAGAAAATAGTCTTCTCTTGAGATTTCCAAACTGATTTACAACTCTGAGTCAAATAAGCATTCTCATCTTTGTTAGCAGTAAGTAACAAAACACACAAACAACTGAAGATTCTTCTAACTTCAGTAGGAAAATACACAAGAGTCTAGTGTTTCATTTGTATCCTCAGTGCCTTACAATGGCTAGCCTATATCATAATCAATAATGACTTAAAATCTGAATATAGTTTGAACTAAAGCATTTTAAAGCTCACAGGGCTCTGTTCCCGATAAGTCTTGTCTCTATGCAATGAAATGCATTCCTTCTGGCCTAATGCTACAGACTTGGCAAAAGAAATGCCTTTGGTATGAGCAAAAATTCCAAACTTGAGTCTTGCAATTGCCCCTTCTAAAGGGCCATTTATTGTGCATGTTGTTTATCAGCATGTGTTTGAAATGAATGCTGCTTCAATGCAAGGCAACAGGAGGTCACATTATAATTGGGATGCAATCAGTAGAATTGCTTATGACTTGGTTTCCTTTCTAAAATGACAATGTCTGCCACATCTGCTATTATATTAATGTTTTCTGCATTACTAAAAAGGAGACAGAAAAGCCTTTCCAGTGAGCAGCTGATGTAGTTTTCTTTAACTAAAATATCACATGAGCTAACCAAGAGCCAAACAGTTCACCTTTAAAAAAACATCTGGCTGGCTCTCCCATGATAAATCTTAATGATAAATGTCTCCATTTTGATGTTACAAAGGAACCACAGACCTGCTCAGTTTTGGCACAGCTGAAAACACACTGGCAACAGTAGAATAGAACTCAGATGTCCAAAATATAGAAGTAAATAATTTAGGCCTACAAGGCTCAGTATATTTAGAGAAAACCTGACTGCAACAACAGCAACAACAACAACAAATAAAACCTCAAACCAATTAAACAACCAAAAAGCACCCCCAACAAAATAAAACCATGCACAAAAAACCACCACCACCACCACCCCCCACACACACACACACACAAAATACAAACAACAACAACAGAACAGAGATGTTTGGACTAATCAGAATTCAGAGAATTCTGATAATTCAGAGAAACACTTTAAAAAAAATAATTTTTTTTTTACTGCATTTTACAAGATGTACAGCTTCAGATCAGTTTGCTGATGTGCAACTTTGGAAAACTAGTTTTTCAAAGAAGCTTTGCAGCATGTTTTTTTTTTGTTGTTTGAGTTTAGGGGTTTCTTACCGTTGGTTTGTTTTTATCTCTACAATTCTTTTTCACCAGACATCCTTTGACAATTCATGTTTTGTCAGTTTGTCACAGATATATTCAATTAGACTGGAAAATCTGAGTGGTTATGGCAAATACAATAATAAAATCAGCTCCGATTTTATGAATCTACTTGCACTCCTATAGACTGCAAAGGATATTCTTGTTCCTTTCCATTGTTTAGCCAAACAAGATAGGAACTATAAATAAACTTTCAAAACTTCTCTCTAATGTCTCAGGTACTTAAGTGGTCTTAAATGAATTCCCTTTCCCTTACATATTAAGACACTTTTTTTGGCCAGCCACTCTTTTTACTCTTATGTATCAGTGGGTGTCATGACACATACATATACTTTCTACATTTGCCTCTGTGAGCCTATTTAAACCATTCACTTTCTCCTAAAATTTTAGTTTGCATTGTTTTCAAGAGTAATTCTATTTTAAGCCTGTTTAGTTCCCCTATGTTTCTGAAATAATTTTCTCCATCATCAACAAAAAAAAACCTAAGAGGCTCCTAGTGTCACTCAAATATTGCAAAAAGGCTTAGGATGCTAAGGGATAAAAGAAATGGAATTACTACAGGATCTGGCAGAGACAGAGAAGCAGAACCACAGGATTGGACTAAGCAAGCACCATCAAGATAAGAGGTTGTGAGGCAAAGCCAAAGGGTCCATAACTAAAAAAGGACAGTCTGCACTACTCTGGCATACAGCAGTACTGAAATAGGCATATGGGAAAGAACAACTGTGCAGGTATCAGCATCTGGAATTTCACAAGACGATTCATTCATATTTCCATTATTTATTTCTACTTTTCCACTGGATCCAAGTGAAGAAGTCAACATGCAATTCACACTCAATTCATGCTCATCAGAATGATATCCAAGCATTCCAGGAGGAAGCACATAACCAGTCAAACTGTGATATTATCTTACTTCTTTATATGGACTGTCATTTTGGGAATTGAGTCCAGCAGAAGGTAGTAGAGAATTGAATCACATCTCTTTCATTGCTCAATTTGAATTTCATGGTGTATGCCATGTGGGTAAATACCTAACATCTCTCAGAAAACTACAATGGGATAACACCTTAGGGAGATTAAGCCATTAAACTGTTCCACTGATTACAGCATGCCTGTGAAAGCTGTAATCCAAATGGGAAGACGCTTTTTCCTCTGCAATTACTAGAATATAAAGAGACAGGAGATCAATGTTTGTATTGATGCTCTTTTATAAAATTTACATTTTTATCTTAAAGACCTGTGCTTTTTCATTCGCTTCAGAAGCTGAGCAAACTTTTAGTATCCAAACTATGTTATACTTTATAGACAGACTTCTGAATACCTTATGAAATGCTCAATACATTGCATCTTTTATAGGCATTATTATTTGGAAGTGGGAAAAATTATTAGTGAAATCTTTCCCCTACTTGCAGTTAATAAGTTCCATTTACTGAAATATGTGTAAGACTTCCACTAATATTGGATCACTTGATGTACAATCAATCCCTCTCACGCTTCTCTAAAAATACAGAGGAATGAATGACAGAATGAACTACACCACAGAACTATGATAATAGTTTAGATCACAAAAAGTTAGATTAAATAAATCCCTGGGGGGGTGGGGAGGGAGTGAGAAGAGAGAAAAAATGAAATAATAAAAATCAAACAAACCACAAAACCCAAACAATTCATAATTTAGGGCTGAAGGTTATTTTTTACTTTTCATTTCACCAAGACCTAAAAGTTCTTTACCAAAGTCTTTGCTGGACTAGAAAGATCACAGCGGCTGGAGCAACTATACAAAGTGAAACTTCATTACTTCTCTATTTGAGTACAAAACAGACCATCAGTAGTACTAATTTCTTGAGTGTTATAAACCTAAAATTATTGATGTTTATTATCTATTATAGAATCCAGCATGAATATAATTTCCTTTCCTATATTACCAACTGTTGTAAAAGATGGACAGCCAACTAGTCATTATACTACCACTGGAAGACTATTTTTGAAAATGTCCTTAGCTTAATACCCTTACCCTTAATCAGGTAAAAGCCAAATCAAATTGTAAACTTTGGTAGTGTAACTCAGAAATAACTGTAAGATTGCCCTTACACCAAAACCAAAGCAAAGTGAATCCCCAAATGCTGGTTAAAAAGTTGTTGGTTTTCTTTGTTTTTTTTTTGTTTTTTTGTTCGTTTGTTTGTTGGGGTTTTGGGGGGTTTTTTGTTGTTAGTCTTTTTTGTTTGGGTTTTTTTGGGGGGTTTCTTTACTCAAATAATGTAAAAGTACATGAATAAAGGAAAGAACTTTTCTCCCGATACAAATGATGCCTGGGTATGATGAAGTTATTACATACCCAGAGTATTTTCAAGAGTGAGAAAGATGCCTTCAAAATTTGGATAATAACCTTGTAATTTTTGCAAGAAAACATCAGCAAGCTAATAGCTTGTAAAGTTCCATATAAATTTTAAAATGCTTTATTCCAAATTTCATTTTTACCATTTATTAATTTCACAATGTAAAATCTTCATTACTTACATTTTTAATGCTACTGAACTTGATTTTATTGTATTTAATGTTTTAAGAACTTACTAAATCTTAGTTTTTCAAATTTCAAAGACTACACCAGAATTTTCATTTTTAAGATGGAAAATGGGGACAATACATAAATACATTCCTAGAAATCACTCCCTAAACCAGAAGTACTCATCACACTTTTCTGTGGCAGCAGTTAGCCCTAGATTGATCAAGTTCTCTGCAAAGTGACCAGACCCACAGCACATACATAGTATTGTAAGTTGATCTGTACACTGGCAGCAGGTCCAGACTATCAGTGTTAACTTTATAACACATTTACAAGCAAAGTCTTTGCCCATTCCTAAAGGGCTCATGGGAAAAAGTCTAGCCAGGAATGGGCTGTCAATACCAGAACAATTCATGAGGGCTACAGCATAATCAATGCCAGCATTGGAGGGGTTTCTGCAAAAGGGAGGAGTCAGAAACAGAGAATGGACAGATTTGTCTAGTGTCCACATATGGCTGGAGGCATCATTTGGTACCACTTCTGGAAATCATAAAACTCTGTAAGCTTCATGGAATAACCACTATTACATTCACACAGTAATATATCACATTGTCTTTATCCTAGATGTTGCTATCAAGTTTAGATCAAGCACAGAAAGGTATATAATTTCTTCGGTGGGTTATACAGAGATCAAGAACATAAACAACTGTAATAATCATCCTTAATCACACTGGTTTTCAATTTGTTTCTTTAAGTATGAATGCTGGAAAGAGCACAACCCACCCCTGTAGGTATCTTTGCTCTTCTGCCCGCAGTTCACAGGAAGTTCCTCCTCACTTTCTAGTGGTGGTGGCTGCAGTAGGATTTAAAACTAGAAATGCCTCATTTGTCCATTCTCTTTGAAAAATGCTTGCCATAGCTCCTGCTTAGTTAGATGGTAGAAGGTGGTAATACTTTTGTGAATGTCACACTGTATATCTACTTTGGGTGTGATAATAATTAAATTCCAAGGAGATTAGCATTGTAGAATCCACTAAAAGGAACCCTTACTATGGCAAGAGGCAAACCTAAGTATAGAACTAATACAACTATGTAGGAATATTTTGTAAAATTACCATTTTTTTCTCCAATGCATGTTTCCTATCAGCAAGTTTTTAATAAGCTTTCACAAAGGTGAAAAGGTAATTTATACCAAATAATGCAGCATTTGTGTACAGTTCTGGTGTCCTCAACATAAAAAGGACATGGAGCAGTTGGAGCAAGTCCAGAGGAGGGCCACAGGGATGATAAGAGGACTAGAGCACCTCCCATATGAAGACAGGCTGAGAAAGTTGGGGCTGTTCAGCCTGGAGAAGAGAAGGCTGCGTGGAGACTTCATAGCAGCCTTCCAGTATCTGAAGGGGGCCTACAAGGATGCTGGGGAGGGACTCTTCATTAGGGACTCTAGTGGTAGGACAAGGGGTAATGGGTTTAAACTTAAACAGGGGAAGTTTAGGTTAGATATAAAGAAGTTCTTGACAGTGAGGGTGGTGAGGCACTGGAATAGTTTGCCCAAGGAAGTTATGAATGCTCCAACCCTGGAGGCGTTTAAGGCCAGGCTGGACAGAGCCTTGGGCGACATAGTTTAGTGTGTGGTGTCCCTGCAGGGGCATTGGCACTAGATGATCTTAAGGTCCTTTCCAACCCTAACTGTTCTATGATTCTATTATTTTCTGAAAATCTGCTATTTGCAGTAATACAGAAGAGAGTCAAAATATTAGCTGCTGTATAAGAATTTGCAGTCTAAGAGAACTGTAATAAACCTATTGATTTCATGTTCCTCTCAAACCAGTCAGTATATTAACTATATTCTTCATATTGATGCACTGATAGCAAACTAATCTTGAGGACAAAATTAAGTTCTTCAGAAGTTAGTTCGGATCAGTTGGCTCAGGCAAAATGTTCAGAGACTAAGAGCCTGGAAACCTAAGTCTCAGAGGTATGGCCTAATGGATACAATTCCACAGGGACAGCTTCTGACCACTGTCAGATCACACTGTATATCACAGTTCTGTGATTTCCAGGTCCTCCTAGATTAAAAAAAAAATTGGCATTTGAAACAGATCAGGACAAGCCAGGATACAGTGTCAGAACCCAATGGGATGAGACACAAGCATTAAATTTGGGTCTAACAAAGACAGAAGATAAAAATTCAACAAAACAAACAGATCTGGCGGAATACACTAATACACTTGATTAAGTGGAGTAATGGGAGGAAACTTTCACTCTGTTTCCTAGCTTTCAAGAAGGAATGTGAAACTATAGATAAAATTTATCCTCTCAAACATGTTTATTGAAGGTGAATATATTCATCTCTTATAGTTTAAGGGCTACATTTTTAATGCTCATATTAGTAACACAGCAGCATCTTCATGCAGCTAGATATCTTAATCAATTCCATGCTACAGAAACAGTAACAGCATACAAGACTACAGATGGGATAACATGAATTATCTGAGTATGAATATTCCAGAATGGACATGGGACATGGAACAGCTGTTCATATGACACTTCAAGCCAGTATCGTGGAAATTTTATGAGAAAGCAGAACATATGACATTCCCGTGTAATAACAAGGTGAAATTAAAAACATTTTTGAGTAAATTTCAAAATAATAGTTTGTGGAATTTTTAAATCAAATCTAACCCATTATTCAGCCTAAAACCTCATTGTGTTCATTTAAAAACAAATACAAGCCACACAAGATACTTCATCAGATCCAAGTTTTAGCAGCCAATATAGAAAACCCTGTTGGCAAGCCGCAAGGAAGCAAACATATCTGCCAAGGGCAGTGAGCATTGTGAGATTGTAAATGTCCACTAACTCTTCTAGCTGATTTCTATTTCTGCTTCTCAGTGTATGGTTGAATATGTTGATCTTTTGATTGCACAAATCCTTGTGTCATAGACCACTTAATTATGGTAGCACAGAGGCAAGAAGGAAGACTGATAATACAGTGTGCACATATGTCATGATACTTACTATTAGTTGCACTAGTAAATACATATCAGATCATTATGTATAGGCTTCCATGCAGGAATGGAGAGAAGTGGGAAACTGAATCAGAAAAGTAAGGAAAAAAACTTACGAAAGTTTACTGACATTTTGTCACTAATTAGTAATGTGAAAACATTCTGCTGGGGTCCACAATAACAATACAGAAATCCTTTTTTTTTTTTTTTAATTACTTTCAAATACTCTGGATTAAAATTTAATGCCTAAAAGAAAAGTTCTTCCTGCACAGAAATCTTCTCTCTCTGAATTGTAGCTTCTTCCTTGCAGATTAATAACCCAGTTTAGTATATCCTGCACTTATTGATGGAAACTCATTTTAGAAATATTGGCCAGCATAAAGCCAAGATTTTCTATAATGTTCCAAATTAGTTGGCTACCACAGGTTTATGGATTATTAATGCATCTCCTGTTGGCATTCAGCCTTATATTATTTTTCATTGAAATGTTAAAGAAAATTTAATCTTTTCTAGATTTTTAGTAACATAAAGCTTGCATACAGCATTAACCCCTGTTCCAATAAAGAGTCTCTCACTCAATAAGTCTTTTATACATATGTTTAAAACCATCCATATTCAGCAAAAGACAAAAGCACATAATGGAATTTAAGTGACAGTTCATATGTTTTTCTGGATTGAGGTAAATAATGTAATTGATTCCATTAAATAACTTAAAAACTTAACAATAAGGAGGATTGGCTTTTAGATAGTTGTGTTTACATTAGTAAAATTAATACAGATTTTTATTGGAATAAATACTTTAATTAAGCAAAAACATTTATAACTGTTGGTTTTTTGTTTCATTTTTTGCAACAAGGAATTAAGACTTCTCTTGTAGTTCGGACAAGGCTGTATAATTGATTACTAGGTGGGAACTTTTCCTAATTAAATGCACTGTTAAAAAAAAAAAAATCTTAAATTTACAGTGAAAATTCTGAAGTGTTACTAAGGCTTCTAGATCATTAAAAAGGACAATTATCTTCACCAGAAGTAAACATCTATGTTTTGTTCAACCAGAGTGCCTGATGGGGTTAAATAGCACGATAGAGTTAACACACATTAAACAGATACACTAACAGAAGTTAACCTCTATTTCCTCATAAAAGGCCCAGCAAAGTCCTAATATAGTTACTGAAATTTTTAATGCTAACAGTCAACAAGTCTTTCCCAATATTTTTATGCTTCCATTGTTATTCTTACCATTAGAAACTGCAGTATTAATGTATTTTATAAATTATATCATTTTTCATCTGTCATCCTCAAAAATTTGAAGATACTAGCACATGGTTTAGTGATGTTAAATCACTATCCTAACAATCTCTCCCTATTGAAACAAAAAGGCAGCAACATTCCTTCCAGATGTGCAATAAGATGAGAGAGTCACTCTATTCCCAGAGGAAGCAAGAACTCTTAGAATTTCAAAGGCTGATGCCAAGAAGCCCTGCCAGATACACTTCACAAAAAAATGTCTGATGAATTACTATGGTGAGCATCAACTTTTCAGATAAATGACTGAAAATACACTAGTTTATACCTCAATGGAGAGAATAAATTTCCTTTTTGCTTTGTGAACTAGAAGTATGGAGAAAGCTGCTGACCATTCCACCTCTCACTGAACTAACAACATTTCACTAAAAGTGAGTGGCTTTCCAAATTTCCTTTCATTGTGGCTCAATAAATTTTGTCAGAGAGAAAGATGATGTCCACAAAAATTCTTACACAAAAGTATGACAATCAAGTGATTTGCAAACTGCCTAAATCTCCACAGATCTGCAATTTTACACACATAACTAACTTACAAATTCTATGAAACTTCAAGAATGAGAATAAAACTTTGAGAAGGAAAGGAAACTGCAAAATGTGAATAAAGTTTTGTGATTCCAGCACACACAGATGCTACTACATTATAAACAAATCTGATTACAACATGGCCTGTGAATAAATATTGAAATGGATGAATGTTATGTAAAAATCAGCAGTGGCAATTTTTATCAGACAAATTCTTCTATCATAAAGCAGAAGCAAAGAGCAGGGCCACACATTGGGCAGAAGCTTTTAATTGCTTAACTGTGAAAGCAGATCTTAAAATTTCTCCTACACTTGTGAGTATAGGAAAAGCTAACCTTCACTCTGTAGCTCAAAGTACCCACATGCAGTAACATGCCTCTAAAAGAAGACAGACACAAAGTATTTTTCTTTTTGACTAATGAGGACAAGCTAAGAGAGAACTTTCAAGATTGTAATAGGAATTGGTGAGCAATCGCACAGATTCATTTTGCATGTCTACAGTAATCAAAGATGATTTCTTATTGAACAGAAGTGAAATAATTACAACTGCTCAGAACAGATTTCAGAATGGCACTATCAGATATGAAAGAGTCAGAAGCAATATAAAAAAAATTATGATCAAGGACAATCTGAACTTAAAGTACTTCTTCAATATAGTGCAGGCTTTTTATGACTTATGCCTTCATCTTCCTTTTGTCTTCATCTTCATCTTGTCCCCTTCATAGTCCTAAATATTTCTTGGACTATTTAAATGACTTAAAACAAACAAAATTTGTACTAAAGAAACTCTTTTGGCTAAAAAAAAAAAAAAAAAAAAAATGAGGGCTTATTACCACATCTCTTTACTGGCATAAAATCTGAGAAAAGCCTCAAGGTGCAAATGATCTGCAGTCTATTTAACATCATGGTTATTTATTTTTATGGGCATTCATTATTACTCCTTACCCTAAATTATAGGTACATTCCTGGCTTCATTTCCCACTGCTCTGTAATCTTTAATAATACAGTCTTTCAGATTTCCAAATCCTCCTCAATACCTCATCAATCAAAAATGTGTGTAACATCCACTAGTTGTTATACTGGGCAGAGACAGTAAACCATGGAACCATAGCTTGGACACCAGATAAAGACCTTACTCATATCCCAGGACTGGGATATATGCCATAGCTTGGGTAGCATTTACTAAGAAAACCTTTTTTTCAATATCTTAAACAGAGTCTTTGCATACAAAGCAATATGCACTGAATTAGTGTTTAAATACCACAGTTCCTATTTTATTACGGATTATGTGCTGAACTAGTTCTGTCAAGTTTAGAACAGTATGCCATAACTTTGACTAAATCTAAGCACATGCATCTTTTTCCATGGAAACAGTATTACAAGTATGCCCATTTCTTCTGCCACTGAAAATTTTCATGAATATTTTGATAAACAGCTGTTACACTATAGTAGTTTTTAGCCATAATAGCCTCAGCTTCAGCAAAGAAATGACACAGCATCAGAAGTGATCACATAACACTTAATTATTTTCTGTGAACAACTCAGAAAAGTATAGTGTGGATCATTTCAATTTTTGGGTTTACTGGACAGGAAAAAACTGGTGCTTTGATGAAAAAGCCCTTGGCTTGCTCATCATCCACCCTTTAAAGCTGAGCTGGGCTGCTGTCACTCTCTTCTCAATACCTTTAGAGAAGAGTGGTTTTTAACAGACTGAATGATATAGTATTGCTTCTCTCCTGAAACTGTGTTTTCTAATTACTGAAAAGAAAGGCTGTTACAAAAAGAGGGATCATAGAACGGCTTAGGTTGGAAAAGACCATTAGTATCATCAAGTCCAACTACTCATCTAGCACTGCCAAGTCCACCAATAAACCATGTCTCCAAGTGCCACATATTTTAGTATAATAAGTCATTTTAATGGCACTATATCACATATGCAAATGATAAGTCTACATCACCAAAAAACTCCAAACCACTACAGATTTGTTTCTCCTACAAAGATCTATATGATTTAGAAGACACTAACTTCTATAGGCAACTTTGAAAATTGTAGCCTATCTGCATTGAAAGCTCCTTGATGTCTCCAGGAGGATGATGTCAAATGCCCAACATAGTTTATTCTTACCTGCCTGTCTACATCCCCTCTCACCCCTTTCTTTTAATTATTTTATACTTCATGAGATTTATTCATCATGATTAACAACTGTGTATTGAACTATCACAGGCTGCAATGACTATACAGTGCTTCTGATTATGCTTAATATGCTCATTTTAACCTGTGGGAAGTTTTAAAAGACATACAAATATATTGCTAGATTGCAAAACCAGAAGATAAGGGAAATTTAGAATGATCCAGACAGGAGAACTAACTCTTGATACCATGAAAACAAGCATGATAAAGATAACTAAAATTATTTAAGAAACATGCATGCCTTTGATGAAAACATTTGTATTGGATGGGGTGTTCTAGTTACTAAATCCATGGACCAAGAATTAGGATACTTATATCCAAACAGTGCCACAGAGATTTTGACTTAACTGCTGTACATGGTGCTTTTTGCCTCACAAATACAAAAGTAAGGAAACACTATTTTCTTTCTTTTATTCATGAAAAGAAGCCACTTATTTATGGCCTATCTTGTCCATTTAACTAAGTAAATGCACTGGACCATGGATAACTTCTTGCTGTACACACACCTGACAACGGCCCCATACAAGATTTCATGATACTCAAATCATATAGCTGTAAGAGAAAACTGCTCTTGTTTATACATTCAAAATGAGAAAGCATAACATCCTCAAAAAAAGTAAAGGAAACGTAGTATCCAAACCCCTCAACTTTTCTCCAAAGCAGCATATATGTGATTAAAATTCTTCCTGTGTTTCAGAAACAGTAGTGGCCAACACTGACTTTTTAGAAGGCATGCCATTTACATCAGTAGCAGATATAAATAAATAAAGTGAAACTTGGTAGTTGCACAATAATCCTGCTGCAAAAAGCAGCACAAATTCCTTTGTCTGTTTTCTCTTAGAACCACCTTACTGATGTTAAAAAGAGGGAACAAAAAGATGGGGAGGGACAGCAACAAAAAGGTGGCAATTCTCTGATGAGCTTCAGTAAGTAACCCTTTTCTTTAGTTCTCACCTAAGTCAAGGATGCATATCACGATATCACCACGCAAACATTCAGGGAGATTCTGAGCCACGGTGGGTTGAAGTAAAGAAAAGGAAACATGTCCCATGAGTAAAATTTCTAAATCTTTCTCTAAACAAATACAAAGGCTGGAGATGGCAGGTGCCAGACCCTTTGTTAATTGTGCCCCAAGGCTCCAAAACTCCCTGCCTTATGACATAAGATCAAGCTTCCTTCTTTCTCTGCTTTCAAAATTCCCATTCTTTCAAGCTTTTCCTCTTACTTAGCCAAGCTCCACAAATTATTGCGTTGTAAGTGCCCAGAGACACTCTATATAAAAGATACTTCATGAATGCAGATTACTTTGTTAATCAGAATCTCTTCACTCTCTGGCTTGTTAGCCAAAGCAGATCTTCAAGTCTTTTCCAGTGCTACTACTTTTTCTCCTCCCCACACCCCTTCCCTCATCTTTCCCCTTTATTAAGCATCAAGGCAAGAGCATATGGGGGGTTGGGGGGGAAGGAAAGAACCTAAAAAACTTCATTCAGTTAGGCAATGAGCATAAGAAAATGCAGGAGGAGGCATTAAATTGGTTAGAGAAAGTTTTGTAATTGCTCGAAAGCATACCCAACCTCATTAAATGTAACCCTATTATTTACTGGGTCATACAGGCAACTGTGGGATTGTCCTTAAAGTTCCTCTCGATTTACATACTCACATGGAAATTCTTTTATATTTGAGATAACATTCAATTCTGCTTGTCTAGGCTTCTCACAGGGTATTGAAGTTACATGAGGGAAAAGGTAAAAGCATGAACTGACTAATGAAATCTGCGAGAGCATGCTTTTTTGTCTAAATATTGGAGCAACTGTCAAGGAGACAGAAGCTCTGACCATATTTCATCTTCAAATTATGACTGTCATTGTTTCTAGACTAAAAGAAATCTGACAGGCATCCTAAGATTTAAGATTCATAAGTATCTTTTCAATGACATATTTCAGTGCATTTGATTACTGAAATGACAAAATTATCTTTTTCCTACTGCCCCCCTTTCCCTTCTAATTTAAACATGTTATCTATCAAGCTCTCATTAGAGAGGTTAAATATCATCAAGCTGTTCCTTAGGCATCTCCAAGTCTCTTTCCAAATCAAGAATCACCAAAATCGTAGTAGTGATGATGATCAATTGAAACATTTAAGCTACTTAAAGAGAGGAGCATAAAGTTTGCATATGTCTTGGATAGAATTCACCCACAAGCTTCCATTTCTTTTCTTGCCACGTAGAGCTTGGCAAACAAGATCAAAATACCCAAGATCAACATCTGGATGAAGACTTCCTAGTATTTACCTAGGCATTACAGGAAATGCTCGCACTTAGGAAGTAATTCTCCTTGAGTTATTCTCACAATACACTGTCAACAAAATTTAAACCTACTTGGGGTTACACTTTCGGATGCGATAAACTGACATATTGTCTAGCTGCGATGCTCAAAAATCTGTAGCCAGCTATGTTTTACTTACAGGGAAAAGAATATTTAGATACTTCCACATTGACCTAAATTTGTGCCCAAGATGCCTTTGCTTAGTAGTAAGGATATAGTTGTTGCTTAGCAAGTAGGAAGGGAATGTCTATAGAGATGAGGTACTCTCCTCAGAAGTTCAGCAGACAATGGCTGAAAGACCTTAGGCCTTCTATGGGAGAGGATCAGGTTTGAGATCATCTTAGGAAACTGCATGTGCACAAGTCCATGGGACCCAATGAAATCCATCTGCGGGTCCTGACGGAGCTGATGGATGAAGTTGCTCAGCCACTGTGCATCATATTTGAAAACTCATGGCAGTCTGATGAAGTTCACAATGACTGGGAAAAGGGAAATATAACCCCAATCTTCAAGAAGGGGAAAATGGAAGACCTGAGGAACTACAGATCAGTCAGTCTCACCTCTGTGCCTGGCAGCATCATGGACCAGATTCTCCTGGAAAACATGCTAGGTCACATGAAAAACAACGAGGTGGTTGGTGACAGCCAACACAGCTTCACCAAGAGCAAATCATGCCCAACCAATTTGGTGGCCTTCTATGATGGGGCTACAGAACTAATGGATAGGGGCAAAGCAGTTGATGTCATTTACCTGGACTTGTGCAAAGTGTTTGACACTGTCTTGCACTACATCCTTGTCTCTAATCTGGAGAGATATAAATTTGACGGATGGACCACTCAGTGGATAAAGAATTGGCTGGATGGCTGTAGACAAAGAGTTAAGGTCAATGGCTCAATGTCCAAATTGAGACTGGTAATAAGTGGTGTCCCTCAAGGGTTGGTGTTGGGGTTAATCCTGTTCAACATCTTTGTCAGCAACATGGACAGTGGGATTGAGTATGCCCTCAGAAAGTTTGCTGATGACACTAAGCTGTGTGGTGTGGTTGATAAACTGGGGGGAAGAGATGGGATCCAGATGAACCCTGACACACTTGAGAGGTGGGCTGATGCCAACCTCATGAAGTTCAACAAAGCCAAGTGCAAGGTCCTACATATAGGTCAGGGCAATCCTTGACCTAGGCACAGCTACAGGCTGGGCAGAGAAGAGATTCAGAGCAGCCCTGCAGAGGACTTTGGGTTGTTTGTTGACAAGAAACTGAACACAAGCCAGCAGTGTGTGCTCACAGCCCAGAAAGCCAGCTGTATCCTGCGCTGCATAAGAAGCAGCATGACCAGCAGGGCGAACAAGGTGATCCTGCCCCTCTACTCTGCTCTTGTGACACCCCACTTGGAGTATTGTGTGCAGTTCTGGTGTCCTCAACATAAGAAGGACATGGAGCTGTTGGAGCAAGTCCAGAGGAGGGCCACAAGGATGATAAGGGGGCTGGAGCACCTCCCATATGAAGACAGGCTGAGAAAGTTGGGTCTGTTCAGCCTGGAGAAGACTGTGTGGAGACCTCATAGCAGCCTTCCAGTATCTGAAGGGTGACTACGAGGATGCCAGAGAGTTACTCTTCATCAGGAACTGTAGTGATAGGACAAGGGGAAATAGGTTTAAACTTAAACAGAGGAAGTTCAGGTTAGATATAAGGAAAAAGGCACTGGAACAGGTTGCCCAAAGAAGTGGTAAATGCTCCATCCCTGACAGTGTTCTAGGCCAGGTTGGACAGAGCCTTGGGTGACATGGTCTAGTGTGAGGAGTACCTGCCCATGGCAGAGGGGTTAGAACTAGATGATCTTAATGTCCTTTCCAACCCTAACTGTTCTCTGATTCTATGAATACATACATAACATACATAGCACCTCTCATTCTCAAAGATTTTAAATTACTAGTACACAAATATTGCTCAGCAATTGATCTGGAATTAATTTAGCGGATGTATCAATGCAACAGTAACTCGCTCCATATAACATCATAACCTCTACACGTGTATCTATCCTAGTTCCCTGCTCCCTCAACATTTAATTACTCAGCAAGTGAAGACTTGGCTGAAAATCTGAAAAGCCTCATCATATATCCAGCCATATCTGCATGACCAAAACACCTTCATGTAGTTATTTTAAAGCACAGAGATGCCTAGCATATGTATGGATTTTCTCCCCATAATTTGTGCTGGTGTAACTACAGCCAGAGGGAGAAACTACCTAGAGATTCACCTCTTGTACTTCCAACACCTACAGAAAACATTCCCTAGACTGATGGAAAAAACTTTTGTATTAAGTTTAGGAAATTAAGTTTGTATTAAGATTAGGAAACCTGGGAATTAACAGGGAAAAAGAAAATCTCATATCTTTGTCTTTTGTTTGTTAGGAAATAATATAATTGCATTTGGGGGAAAAAGAACCAAAACAACAAACCAACAAATCCAACCAACCAACCAAACAAACAAAAAAACAAATCCAAAACACCAAAATAACCCCAAACACCAAAATAAAACACCATTATGTCAAAACCTATAAGATACACGAACTGGTATTAAATAGTCTGGTCTGGGAGTTAAGGAAAACCTTTCAAATCACTGAAGAAAAAACAGTAACAAAACAAGTAAAAATTTAAGATAAGGAATGCACTAGTTCTTTTTCTTAAAAAGTACAAATGTTAGCTCAACCATCCATATTTTGGTTTTTGCTTTACAGTTCACTCTAAACTCCATGACCATACTTAAAAATACTTGGAAGGAAAAGTGAGTTTGAACTTCACAAACCAAAATTATTAGAAATTGCTACTGCACTTTTATTTATTTACAAGTACTTTCTGAAGAAGGAACCAGCTAAAATCCAGTGTAATCACAATAATTCTGTCTAGATTTTAAATCCTGTAACATCAACCAAAATAGTTAAATGGATTTCAAAACTGGGTTCCTTAATGTCAAGACCTCATTTTATGAATCAGACACTGTTTGCTTCCCAAACTGTCTACATGGTATTGAAGTAGTGCACACTCAGCTAATTTAGAAACTGTAACCTTCTAAAGTTTCTGCAGACTAGCCCTAGGTTCTGTCTCTGACATACACAAGAAAAAAATCCTGAACAACCTCTAGAACTTCACAGAAGTATTAATTCTTCACCTTTCCTGCTTGGGATACGGAAAAAATGAATGACAGAGTAAGATTTGACTCCCTGGTGAAACAGTGTAGCTTCTTTAGGAGATATGTTGACAAAGAATGATTTTAAATATTAATCTGTCAGGAAAATACTGTATCTATGCAGGAATGACAATTACAATTACATCGTTACAAATATTCCTGCTTGTGACTTTTTTTTACATGGATCTCCCACTTAGTACATTTCTAGCTACCATATCAGCCACAGAAAGTGAGCAAGTGACCACTAGAACTCTTTCAAGTTTTCTTTGTACTCTGGAGAACATACCTGCACTTTGCATTTTTGATTTACCAAACTGCAATTCATATTTTAGTTTCTTATGGGAACTTTTTCTACCTGAATGTTGTTTCCTATATCTCCCAAATAAATGGTATTTAAAAGTCTTGTAATCTATCTTAACTAGTTCACCCATATCTGAACAGCTATCTGCAGACAACAGAAAAAAAAGCACATAAGGGTTGACAGAATAAGAGCATACAGACATTAACAACATATCAATCCCTTTCTCCTTTGTACCATCTCTTGATGTTCCAATTCTGCTCGTTTGTGGGACCACTGAATCAAACCATTATACTCCTTTATTGCAAACAGATTTTTCAACACACAAAAAAAATAATTTAGCTGACAGCTTCCCTTTCACTTTTTTATTAAACTCACCTTGGAAAAGGGATTCCTTTTTATAATGACAGACTGGAACAAAAGTGAAAAGAAAGCAGAGCGATGATTAACAGTTAGGAGAGGGACTCCTTCAGATATGCTCCACATTTCTACTGTCATTCTTATCTAGCATCAGATTACAGGGCAGATGCAAACTTTACATCCATAATTAGCAGTTGAGTGGATGTCTACATATCTTCTTTTTACCTTACTGTAATTTCACATGGTACTTCTTTTTCTTGACACATCATGTACTTTACATTAGTAATGGTTGGCATTAGACAGCATCAAATTGCTTCCAAATGATCTAACATCTTATATTTTATCTATTTATTATAAAGTTATTCTCTTTTTTCCCCTCATGAAATTTATCATTCACTGGCTTTAAGAAGAAGGAGACAATCAGCCAGCTTAATTAACTGGGTGGGTTTGGGAGGGTCTGGGAGGTGCATTTGGTTTATGTGGAGGGCAGGGTTTGCCAGCCTTTTTGCTTTAAGATAGATTCTAGCTCTTCCATCATGCCCCAAGGGATTATTTCCATTGAGCCTGTTCCTTTTATTTAACGGAACAAAATGTCTGTCAAGACAGGCTGCTCCCACTCACAGTTCAGCAAAAATACCATCTGGGAGTTGCCTCTGTCCTTTGAGGAAGAGGTAGAGATAGGATAGACAGTTTTTCTAAGCATATTTCTGACTAAATACAGCAATAAAGCTACTAGAGGTGCCACTAGTGCAGAAGCTGGTAGTGAGGAAGCTAAACTATTGTGAGGAAATTAAGCACATTGGCATTTTGGTTTGGCTGTGATTTTGATACACACATATTCTAACTCCACTCAGACAAGACATGAACCCTAATTTAAATCTCTATTAATTGTGAGAAGCTGTGTCTACTACTACAAATGAAAGAGCTAACTCGGGCCATGTGCTCTTTCCACCTCTCTGTATGTGACCCGACACTGTGCAGAAGTATAACAAAACAAATTCTGGGATTGCAGTCTGGCTTGGTCTTTAAGTAGACATCACAAATGTTGCTTGCATCTCCCTCTGTATAGCTTTCCTGTGAAAGGACTCTTATTCACTAGCCTTACATTTTTCCAGCCTACTGTGCTAAATATCATCATTACATTTGGTAGGCATTCTAACAGAACTGTAATACAAATCTGTTACACTTGAGAAGCAAAGCCTACGGTTCTTTAGGTTTTATAACATAGCACTTAGTACAAATTCACTGAATTTTTCCAGTGCTTCACTATGTGATTTTAGGAGTCTATTTTCCCCACTGGCACACAAGTACTAAAATTGCACTGCATTGCATTTTGCTCTCAGTAGGTGGGAAAGTGCATACTCAATGGGTTATTTTCCGTTCTTTATTTCAGTTTTATGCAGCCACAGGTGGGGGGTCTTTCAGGTGGTTGCCTAGGTTTACTAGGCACTTTAGAATCACAGACAAGCTTTCATAAAAGGGTCTTGCAAAACATAGCAATGTTGTCAATCATGCAGTAAAAGAATTTCAGCCTGCGTAAGTAGGAATAACTTTAAAAATTTCTTGAACTGTAAAAGGCAACACAATGAATATCAACAGAAAAGGGATCAGCCATACTCTGTTTGGCAAGGGACACAAAACAATTTCACTTGTTTATACTTATTGTTTATTTGTCTCCTCCCCTTCTTCTCCCCAGGTGTGATCTGTATGCTTACAGGCATACAAAGCTAATGGAGGATGTCATGGTACTTCCTATCATTTACTTTTCTAGCACCAAGGCTACTGACAGACCACCAAAATATCATAAAACAGGA
This sequence comes from Nestor notabilis, assembly GCF_000696875.1. Lineage (NCBI taxonomy): Eukaryota > Metazoa > Chordata > Aves > Psittaciformes > Psittacidae > Nestor > Nestor notabilis. Next base: position 48,423 of record NW_009914985.1, on the reverse strand, counting down.
AAAATGGAAGTAGGGAATTTGTCAACCTATTTAATATTTGCTTTCAGGCCTCTGAAAGGAACTTTGATCAGCAAACATCATTAGATCATGAATACAGATATTCATATCCTATAAAATGTTGACAGCTTTCTCTTCTTGCATAAGAAAATGGAATGAAATCATACAAAGATACACCTTTCTTTCCCAAAGGCAAAATTAAAGAACCTTCACCTACTCCGAGCACAGCACACACTGAACAAAGCAATGAGAAATACATCGCATCTTTTTGGCCAAAGTTTGTAAGAAATGTACGTGGTATAGCAAGATGCGTGCACTATAAAAACCCAACACATAAGGATATAAAATAGTTTCATTGCTGTTTACACAGACGGCTTCCCTTCTGACTGTGCAGGAAATATCTCCCCCTCCCCAGTTTTAAAGTAGGCTTCTACATGCATTCACTATGTGGGAATTAGTGCTTTGTTTCTGATGACACACGTCCTCTTCGCTCAGCTCAGTAACACTAACTACAGGACAGCAGCCAAGGTCATGTAAGCATCCTATAAGTAGTCCAAATTCTCAGAAAAATGCAGCTCAAAATGGGATGTCCCATTTAACCATAAGGAATAGGAAGAATTGTGAACAATATTTGGATGCAGCAATGCTTTCTGTGTGTATATGATTTTCTCAAAAGAGGGCTCAGCTATTTAGAAATTGAGCTGCACAAATTAAAAATAAGATTCTATGTCCCATATATTCAAATGCCTATATTTATTCACCCAAATGGTAGCAGTTCATTAGGTCAAGTAGTTTTCATAAGTAATAATCCTGGTCTGTACAATATATTGATACATTAATATTTCAGATGACAGCAAGCATTTTTGCCTGCAAAAGCATCAAGAATCTCCTGAAATTTTCCTCAAAAAAATGTATTAAATGAAAGAATGAAAACTCGCATTTTCATGATAGACTCTAATTTTAATGATAAAACACCATCTTTCACATTTCCAACAATTGAAATAGACTTTTAGCATGGGGCAGATATTTACTTCCTCTGGAATGAAAACATGCTTTCATATGACAGAATATCCTAATAGAACAGTTATCATAAGGATCTACTTTTTTTTAAACCAACAATATAAAGCTTTTTCCAGTCTGCATACTACAGAACAGTACAGGCTGTACTGAATATAGCAACACATGTCTATATGTTATTAAACCCAGCAAATTCCCATTTAAACAAGGGCTACAATCTGTGCACTAAACACTCATTAATGGTTATGAATCAAAATAAAGGGTGAGGTCTTGTAGCAGGTGTGCATATCTATGAATTTCAATACATTGTAAAACTGTCTGTAGCCAACAGCTTCATCACTTGGCCTTTCTGAGCTTGGAGACAGGCAATTTTTCATGATTTTACTATTTCTGGCCAAACAAAAAGTTTTTAATTAAATATACCACATGATTCCAGATGTTTGTTTATCTGTTCCAATGAGGCTGTAAAAATGCCTGAATGATAAAATTGAAGGACTCCTGCAAAAACAGGCTAGGCTGGAGTGCTAACTAAACACGAAGATCTCTCAGGAGACTGCGTATGCAGAGCACCGTATATGCTTTGAACCCAATTTCTCTGGCTCATGACTGGACTTCTTTCTTATTAAAGATTATAAGGCCAAGTGGCAAATTTACTAGACTTTTTTTTTTTTTTTTAATTGCCAGTTGCAGGCTCATTGCATCATTAGTTCTCCTACACATCTAATGAAGATTTTAGATGGGTTTATGGTTTTGGATCCCAAGTTTCCACTTATAGAAGCTAATGTTTTCTGTGTTTTTCTGCCACTCTATAGTCACGCTGCTAGGAGCTTGAGCACTCTCATAGTTTCGTATTGCCAGCATGACAAAATGAGCTATGTTGTGAAACATCAGACACTTTCTAGTCTACCCAAAAATATGAAGTTACAGTTTTTTCCTCATTTATCATATGCCTGCTGATGTGACACTTGTACGGGTGAGTGGGGCCCAGGCTGCAAGGTTAGTTTTGGCAAATGTGGGAAAAGTTGTAATGAAAACCTCAGAAATTATGGGAATGGTGACAAAAATATGGAAAACAGTCAGGTCTTCATCAGTCAGATTGGGAAATGCGCACTGTGGAAAAATGAAAGTCCCTATAATATTCGGAAAAAAAATGCTGACAATTTTGAAAGGCTGCCGAAGCCTTAGACTCCTAATTCCCATTAGATGCAGAATGGGAATTTTGTGCCCAGCTCCCTAGATATTAAATACATAATTAATTTAAACTGGATTAACCACTTAATTACTCTCTTTTTGTCCTTTAAGGTCTTGCTTCAGAGAAACACCCATACTTTATTCCCACAGACACTTAGCACTCCAGGAAGTGATTCTCCTATTGCTCACTTCTGGTCGGCTTGGTCACACCCCTTGGGTTCACTTTCAAATCAGAGAACGCAGCAAAGGGTCATAAACTAAAACACGCTGCCATTTAAAACCAAATCTTTCCTTTTCTGACCATCAAGAAGACTTTGCAAAAAACTGCAAGCCACTGTCTATATCATCCCCAGCTCATTCACCCCACCACAGTTTCACATGATCATTTGCTCTCATCATTGCAATACACAAGATAACAGTACATTTTTATGCTGAATTTTTAATAATCTACAGTAATCCGATCCAAATCCAACATTCCTTGTACACACAGACAAGAAATTCTTGATCCTGTAACTGACAAGAACATGAATCCAACAACCCAGAATATGTATCTCTTGAACCATATTAGTTAAGGTCACACTCAAATCCAACCACAATTTATTCCACATTTGGGAAAGTCTTTGTGCTTTACAAAGAAACATGCAGGAGCTGACAGAGGCTGACTACTGAGCAATTGAGGTAAACTCGTCCAGCAAAGATCACAGCTATTGGTGATGGTTCTGTTACAGTGAACAACTAGATTAGGGCTTAGGAGAGAGGTACTCCCTAATAACCTCCTTAATCTTTCATTACTGCCCAGCAATAAATCGCTGCATGTCTGAGAGATGAATGAATCATGCAAATGTGTACTAGACATCTTGATTCCTTCAAAATGCAAAATTTCTGACTATGTCAATTCACAAAAGCAGGATAGATGTCTAAGGCATTTGCAGATTCAACGCAAATACCACTATGGGTGGGCTTCTGTTATCAGATGGAAGCATTTCACAGCAGTAAGCCTCTCTAAGGAAACCTACTTTCTACCATTTCTCCCCACGTACGTTGTTTCTCTCATCTCTTCTAACCATTCTCCCCACAAAGGAACCATATTGGCAAAACTGAGGAGGCGGTAAACTAGAGTTCTGCTTGAAGGGAAAAATCACAGTTAAAGGTAAGAAATCAGCTGCACCACTGAAGTAAGAGATGTGGGTCAGTACTGTTCATCTCATCTCCAAGTGTAAGGTTTGGCAGGTCTACAGGCACAACAAGGGGCTATCTAGCAGTGGCTATAAGAAATGCCTGCTTTCCTCTTAGATGCACCAGAAAGAGGTCACAACAGAGTTCTTTAAACATCCAACATTATGTTCTCACGTCTCCAATCTGCAAGGACTCCAATTCACCACTGACAGATTTTCTCTTTGCAAACCCTTTAACTAAGGAAAACAGACAAAATCTTTTATTAACCAAGTTTTCTCTCATGCTGGCACTCATCTTTACCATCACTTTGCTTTCTATGCTTCTCCCATGTCTCTTGCGCTTCCATGAACATCCATTTCCCAAACTGAAAAACTAAGCAAGACACTAGAACTCAATTCCTCATTTCATATGGGCAAGCCAAATGAAATTCTTTTTTTTCTTTTTTCCCTTCATAACAGACTCTTTATTTTAGTCTTCTCTCAAAGTGCCAAAAGAAGAGGATTTCCACCCACTTCCCTCAAGCTAAGTGATGAGCATAGCACAACTCGCTGTTGGGACATATTTCCTGGCATTAATAGAAAATGTCACAGCTTATTTTTGAGTGTTCCTGCCCCTGGAAAATATGATCTTGTCTGTTCCATGCTGGTGAGAACTTTTTTTGTTCATTTTTTTAAGGTTATTCATCTCATGGTCAGAAGATCCTGGCCTAAGAGGTATGCAATCTATTACTCACCATAAAATTATGCAGCTTAAAATCTATGGTATTTTCAAAGGACATCTCATATAAACCAAAAAAGAAAATTTCTCACTATTCACAGCATCTCTGCCTGATACCGAACTTCTATATACTGCCTGCAGTTCTCTTATTCATTCTATTTTTAGTTATTAGACAAGTTAAAGCAAATACTTCTTATATATATACATAGACACCTTTTGTTAAAATATAGTTTAAGATTCCTAAGATTAAATGAACGATAAAGTACTACCCACACTACCCACAGGTTTTTTACTATAATTCTTCTCTTTTTGGACAGCATATAATGAGCTGCTTTATGCAGATATACAGAAAAATCAATTGATAAGCATAAAGTGCAGTTCACATTAAGAAAACTAATTACGATTAGTTGCTACATAAATTGCTTTGCAACTTTCTCAGCAACTAATTTCAAACTCTAAAGAAGCCTCTGGCTCACAAACACCATGAGTAACAACTGTGTTAATAAAAACAGAGAAGACTTCAATGATAATATAAACAGGATACTTATCATTCTGGAAATAAGTTTTTATGCAAACCTATTTCCTTTTCTTTTTATGTCTCTGATTTAAAGACAATATGACTTTTCAGAATGCATGTGTACCAAGCTGAAAGCCTTCAAAAATAAGAACTTTGTGTCCTAACATTTCTTATTAAGACGTGTATGTCAAATTTATAATTTTACTTCAGGAAGTAAAAAATTTAGACCAAATTCTTGAAAAAAAAAAAAAATAGACATTATCAGCTCCAGATGAACCTGAGAATATTTATTTCTAAAGTGTGAGTAGACTGAGCAAATTGACACAGATAATTCCCCAGAGAAAAGTTTGGTGCCTTCATACATCACATCAATTACATTACTCCCTCTGTCTCTCCAAACTTCTACCTTTTTCCTTCAACACCAAATCTTGGAAGTAGTAAGTCTTCTTTAACATCTATTGGATTGTCAATTCCAGCACAACCAGATGGCTAAATATTTGTTATGCATCTTAAAGTATGCTTCCGTTTCGCCCTAGTGTGTATCTCAACTCCTATAAAGCTAGTAACTAGTTATGCATGGTACACCCTAAAAATCAATCAGAATGTATTCTTTATAGTCATACCAGCCATTACGGAAAATTTAGTATACGAAATGCTTGGAGTACAACAGCACAGTATAATGATCACAGGGAAAAAATGAGACACAAAGTTTAGGTGTCTAACAGCCAGCATGCTTTTGCTTGCTTAACAATGCAAAAGTTTGGAAAGATCTTCATTCCAAGTCATATCTTCAGCACAGCCCTGTTAAACAGAAACTGAGAGCAGAAGGAACCTCTCATTTCCTTTGATCAAAAATGCTTTATAAAATTGCCTTCAGAGGGTTCACAGGAAGCTTAAAAATATTCTGTTCTTGGATTTCTAGGCATTACTTCTGAATGCAGTTTATGACTTTCAAACTCAGATTAGACTGTTATAAAGAATAAGAAAATGTGCCTGTCAGTTGACTGAAACATACTAGTAGAATAAATAACTTTTCATTTGGGCACTCATCATTCAAATATAAAACGAGAAAATGTAACCTCTCTGCATACCAGAACACTTGGATAATCAACTGAATAGACACCAAAACAGGACAGTGGATTTGTTCAGGAAGTCCTTACAAGCCAGAATAGATTGGAACTATTAAACCTTGGCATAAATCCAAGCTAAGGCTCTAAAAACTACTTACATAAATACAGGCGTAGTTTTTAATGGAAACTGCTGCTTCTTCTTTTTACCAGTAAGCTATGGGGCAGACTTACCACTGGTTGTTCCCAGAAACAAGAGCAGAAGAAAAGAACTCATTTGTAAAATGTTACCGGAAACCAAATGGCTTTGGCAAGGAATTGATTTTCAAGTAAATCAGGTAATAGGCAATGTCACAAAATATCTGTTTATAGAAAGGGCATCCAGCACTTTGTTTTTTTAATATGGGAAGAACAGATTTTCGTGATAGTCATGAGAAGCAATATTACTAAATCAAGAGATAGAATGATAAATTACTATTTTCTACACCAAGTGGAAAGCACTGTTCTTTTCAGAAGGCAATTTGAGTTTGAATGCTTACTCATAACAAAGGAACTTCCTTACCAAAGATGCCATTACAAAAAAGGAATATACAACCTGAGGGGGGTGGAGGGTGGGAAGCCTTTTTCCACACATGAACCAAATTTTCCTTGTAATTACTATTTTAATATTTCTTTTTCCATCAATTTCAACTATGTTAAGAATTGAAAGCTCTATTTAAAGATTTTATATGTACCCAGTTAATAAATTGTCAACAATAAACAGAAGGGTACCTGTGCCATACATAAAAAACATTTAAAAATAAACTATATTTCGTTACTTTTGTGTATTGGGAGCATGGCCATTTCCATTTTAAACCAACAATAACTAACAGATATTTCTTAAACATAAATCTCAACAAGCAGAAAGAGAAAGGTGGGGCCATTTTATTTTGTTTCTGCAGAAAGTTTGAAAGCTAGAACAATACAAGCAATGGAACTCAAAAATAAATGTAGTACCTTGCATGACAAGAATATTTGTCTTTTAACTGAATTGTTTTATCAGAGAATTGTATAAGAGAATTTAATAGATTTCACACAAGTAAATCACTGGTGTCTAAAACCATCTGAAATTAAATACTAAATGCTAGTTTAACAAAGACCAAGGAAAGACCCTTAGGAATTTGAGATCATTGTTTTGGAATCAAAACAGAAGTAAAGCTACCTACAAAATTACCATTTTGGAAGGCTTGCCTAATGGGACAGTAATTAGATCTCAAAGAATCACATCATATTGCTGTCAGGCTCCCCAAACCTGCATAGAAGGCCAATACATTTTCTGCTAAAAAACATGAACAGTGGGACTGAGAAAAGGTTCAGTTTAGAAAAGTGGGTCTAAGCAAAGTAATTTAATGGGAAAAAAAAAAAAAAAAACCCAAAAAACAAAAAAATCAAAGTTTCCCAAGATAGGTAGAAATTTTCTAAAGCTTAAAAATGTGTATCCAAGTATTTATTGCTTTCTTCATGTATTTCTTGCTTCTCTTCATGTATCTCAGGCATTATAAAACTTGATATAATATTTACACTGATTATTCCATACATTCCACACTGATGCCACACTGTCATATGCTGTTTCTGTGGGTTCTGAAAGCCAGAGATTTTTGCAATTCCTGAATATTGTCTGTGCAAAATACAGAGTCAACCCAAAAAGACCAGAGCCTGTCTGGAAATAATACACTGTATGCATGAACACAAAAGCTATAAGATGCATGGTGCAATGCATACAGAATCATATGCTTTTGCTCTCCCAGCAAAATTCATAGCTAAATAGAGTGAGAAATTGTCTAAGTAAAACTACCATTCAAACACATTTAGCTTGCTCAAGCTCTCCTTCCTAATCCCTCTCAAATCAATTTACAGCTGTACCAAACCACTTGCCAGACTTTCAGATTCCGGTAAACAAGTTTCTCCAGGGACAAATAAGAGCACTCAAACTTACGGCATTCTTCATTCCAGTTTGCATTGAAAACTGCCAATATTTACATATGCAACAGCTGATTCAATCATATTTTACAACACTGAAAGCATTTAGTGAATTAAAAAAAAAAAAGGAAAATATTCAGAACTTTAATAAAATAGCATGCTTAAGTATTTAATTCTTTTCTTGGAGATTTGTCTATTGACTCCAATTAATCTCTTATGGGCTTGTGAACGCAGAGATTTTGCTTTGTATAAAAGAAGTTGATTGAGGTAATAGGCCCTGCCAGCAGGTTGTTCCAAGCTTTTCTTAAAAGGCCTGGAATTTTGGAAAGCTTTATTAATTATTTTGTGAACATATTTTACAAATATATATATAAGAATTTAGTGGATCATGATAACAACGTATCTTTTAGGGCCAATTTTACCCTTTTTTGAATGACACACTCTTCTCCATTTACTTTATTTATAGTTGTGCTTAATCATGAAGGAAATTTTCAGCATGTTTAGCATGCAAGGCAGAATATTTCTGGGAGAGGTAAAGACAGAAGTAATAGAGAATTATGTGAACAGCTAAAGGTAAAAAGTTGATAATCTGGGGAATATAATTTTCCCCTTTTATAGTAAGAAAGCAGGCATTCTCAAAGCCTCATGAAGACCATGGTACTTAGAAACTGGTAAGCTCCCGCTCTGAATGGACACCCATACAGACATGTCTGCAGTGCCTACTAGAGCCACACAGTGCTTTATTGCAAGAGAAGTCAATGGATAATGCAGGCACACAACTTTTGATACTTAATGTTGCCGGCATTTCTTTCACCAAGTTAGATCCCCAAATCAGCTCCACTTTCAATTCACCATCATCTAACTATACAGATCTGGGGATACTTGGCTTTTAATGTATTTTATAGAACATAGGCATTGACAACATTCTGTCATTCTACTTATTATTTATAAGCTTACCTGAAAATCAAAGCCACGATACACATCTTGGAAATTAGGGGGCAGTAGGGCACAGTTATTATAAAATCCAGGATTTTGGATTGATCCTTTCTCTTTAAAAAGTTCCAGTTACTACATGAGCTCAGTGTCAGAACACAATGCACTATAGCAATTTCAGGACATCCTATTTCCAGTACACCATATCAACTTACACCAAGACCAGGATACAGCTTCACAACAATATTTAGTCCTGGCACAATCACAGTGATATAGCCTACAACAAATTAAAGTTTAATCAGTTGCTTTCCTCATCCTTCCCATTTGAATAACAGATCTTTGTTTGGTTGCATTGCCTGCCAGATTCTTTCAGAAGGTTTCAAGTAATAAGGCATTCTACCAATACTGCCTCAATCTTCAGTGCTGCAGAATTTCAGCACACACTAAAACTAAGCTACTACCAACTCCTAAATGTAAGGCTGACTTTGATTATGGTATCCTATATAAAATGTGCCTCTACACAAATAGTTTCCATGACCAACATGGAATCAACATCTAATGTGAGAAATAAATATCAACATTGTTGCTCTGGTTGTAAGCTGAAAAATGCTGCAAGCTTTATGAATTTCTCCTTTTTAGAATACAGATGAAAGAGCTTGGAATGCACCCTTCCTGAGTGCTTCAGTTTTTCACCTGTACCCTGAGCTTTTTGCTCCATAGGTATGCAGAAAGAATTCGAGAATTTGCCCAAGGTGCTTTTTAAGTTCTAAGCATTGGTTAAAAAGGAAATTGAACACTGATCTGCCTTTAATGTTGAAAACCAGAGAAGAATCCTTTTTTATTGCAATAAAACTGCATTAATGTTTCAAAATTATAGACCTATATTGTTAAACTGCCAAAAAACTCTCTTTTTATAAATATTAGAAAGTTTACAAATTCTTTCAAAATTACTATTGCTGCATGTAATCATCTACTTAGCAATATTTAAGTACTCTAAGCTCTTTATGTTTTTCTCACACACAAAAATATCACTGAATGTTATTATCCATAGATTTATTTGCTTTCCCAGTAGACTACCTTTAAATCCTATTTAATATGAGTTAAAATCTGTAGTCTTGACAGGTATGGTTTTCTCATCTAGTGCTTGAAAGGCACAATGTTCTCTGCAAGGTGTCAGTGCAGCAGTCACTAATACAGAGAAGGCCTTACAGCAAAGCTTACCACCCTGTAGCAGTTCTCTCCAATATAAAGTTTAGCTCATACCTCTGTGATTTGTGAGGTCTCTGGATCCTGAAGGCAGAGGTGTATAGTGCATCTCTGGAGAGGTAGAAGCAACAACACTGGAGGCCTGTGTGATAAAACAGGTATTATCAGTCTCTGAGAGAAAGTCAGTGATTATGCAAAGAGGATGCACCTGCAATATTACGTGGTTACAGGTGCACAGAATTACCAGCCGCTGAGGATTAATCATTTGGGTTTTTTTTAGGGCTGCCCACAGTCCTTCAAGCTACCTGTATTCACAAGAGTTTACACAATGATATTAGGAATCATTACTAAATGACTACATACAGCTCACAGCTTCAGAAAATTACCGTCTTTATCAGGAAATCTTTGGGCAATGTTAAAAATGTTCTTCTTGGTGAAACAGTTTAATATTTATCTGAAGGAAGCTGTGAGTGAGTCCACATATAAGGAGACAGAAAATAGAAAGCTGGGATAACATACCATACTTTCCAAAACCAAGCGGGAAAAAAAAAAAAAAAAGATTCTGCCATTTCACTGTTCTATGAGCTAAATGAACTCTTAAAAATTAAAATGCCTATAATGCAAAAAAGCAGAAAAGTATATCGAATTTTTAATAATAAACACTTAAAGCCCACACCAGAAGTCTAATACATGTAAACAAGTGAGTACAAAAAGGACTTGCTCAGAATCTTTGAAAGCAAAATATTAAGGGAGGAGAGAGGAAACCAAAATCTTTCCCCATAATAAAAGTTTCAAGATCTTATGACTCTGATTTAGAGATTAGACTGTGGAGGCATCGTTTGCAAGAAATTAATCATCCAGATGGATGTTACATCTGAAGGGAACAGCAATATAAAGTCAAGATAAGCCACATTTACCATCTTACTTTTTAGTTATAGAGCAGCAGCCTTGCATTCTTAGAAGGAGATATGAGAAAAAGGGATCACGTAGGTGAATATGAATCATCTCACAGTTTTTAAAAATCAGTTTAAGTTAGGTGGGTTGATACCAAGGTAGTGATATGTTCTGTTTCAGGTACAGAGTTTGCTCAAGTGTTTACAGTCTACCCATTGCAACATACATAAAAGATTATGGGTTTTAATAAAAGACACAAAGGACACTGTTCCCTAAAAGTTACATAATCATTCTAATAGAAAAGATAAGGCAAATAAAAAGAAGACCTACAAAACCTAAACTATTTCTCGAATCTTGTGTTAATTTACTAAAGGGAGTCTTCAGAAAATAATTGTCTACTATGCAGGTTATTTCTTACTCATATATTGGCTTATCTGAAAAAGTCAATCAAAGGAATCCACCCCAATCTTACTTCTTATTTTTGAATTAATCATATCCTCAAAATGTATACTTTTTTTAATTGAAATTATTTCAAAACCAGGTTTACAATAGCCAGTTAAAAGTGTAAAATATAGCTACAGTGTTTTGGAGAAGAAAAAGCTTAAATACTAATTCAAATCGTGATTGCCAAACTAAACCTGAGAACAACAATCAGAAATCCACAATAATGAAAATAAATCATGGAAATAGTTTGCTGAAGGCTGTAATTTAAAAATCTTCTTTGTCATAGCTGTAGGACTCCTAGATCACAGAATTGTGGAATGGTTTGGACTGGAAGGGACCTTAAAGATCCTCTAGTTCCAACCCCCCTGCCATGGACACAGACATCTCCCACTAGACCAGGTTGCTCAAAGCCCCATTCAACCTGGCCTTGCACACTTCCAGGGATGGGGTGTCCACAACTTCTCTGGGAAATCTGTTCAAGTGTATATTAAAATGTTAAGAGGTGACCGAGTATATTAATATACTAAGCTTTTGCTTGTATGTCAGACCACAGTTATAGTCCCGTTTTTGTCCCTAGCAAAAATCAGATCATAACGTGAAGACACAGCACGCATAAAAACAAACATCTTAATAGAGATGTATTTGCCCAGATAGCAAGGATGCTAATTACTAGATATGAGTAAAAATACAGAAATTCCTACCTCCCTTGACTCATCAGTGATAACATGCCTTTTCAGGGTACCTTCTTTTCAGAGGCATTATGCTATAGACACAGCTCTCACCTTCAGCTAGAGCGAATAATAATTTTAGTGAACTGTAAACATGCAGCTCAATCTACCCTCGTCTGTGAAGTATTGGAAGTCTTCCCTCTGATGACCAATATGAGCTGATGGAACATAACATCTCAGAGGACGAGATAGATGCTCCTAACACCCGGTAATGTGACGTCTGAAATGAATTCCAAGAACAGGCATCTGTTCACAACTATCTTTTTAGTTTGGGACAAGTTGTTTGGGCTAAGACAAGAAGAAAACTGTCCCTAACTATTTAACGTAAGACTTCATTCCTGTAAATCACTCCAAAAGCTGTAGGAGTAAGTGGTCTCATACTGTACACTCTAGATGTTATCTGCCTATTCAAGTGTACTTATTTGGTACTCTGATAATAGTGAAGGTTTCTCTTTGGTACTTTTAATCTCAATTTAGACTGTTGACAGCTTGATGATAGCTTTTCCTAAAATTACTGGAAGACACTCTGCCTTTTCAGCAATATACCACTGAGTGAGCAAAATTCAAGAGCTTCTAAAAAGGATATTGGAGTGAAGGGGCAATTTAGCTTTATTTCCAATTTTAGGAAAAGCAAGAACAGGAGGGTTTGTTTATTGGTGTTTTGCTGTTATTTTATGTAAAGTATATAATTCCCTGTCAAATATAGAACAGCTTTCATTACCTTTGAGCTAAGCATTCAGTTAGAGGAACTTTAATTCTGTGGAATATCATCCATGGTTACGAGTGTTTTGCACAAACACTGGCTAGAGTTCTGAATCACATTTCTGCATAAGCCTTTGCACCAGCAGAAAGACAACTATTTGTTTTCCCTACCACATACTGATATTTGGTCCTAAGCTATTTTCCAAAGAGATTTATATAGGCCGTATTACATTTAATATTCACAGGAATATTTTGACAGTGACAGCATTGACATGTGACAGTTATGTCTTCAAGTACTGGTGACATATGCATCAGAAGTTCTTGTTGCAGTGGAAAGTAATTACAAACACAAATACCTTTGAGGAAAGCTGGTTAAAATGGTTGGTAGCTTCAGTTTTATAGAAACACCAAATAGCTCAATGAATAAATTCTAACAGTATTATTACAAGATAAGTTTGTATTTTTGCAAGCATTATAGTCATCCAAGTATATATCATAGTACAAGGTATAAAATTTACAAGGGCAGTAAAGTAATAAGGTTAGGCTGCCCACAGCCTAGGTTATGAACATAACCAAACATTTGCTGAATTGAAGTCTCTCTGTCTTCATATTAACCTGTAAGTTTTGTCCAAGCTGAGAATTGTAATACTCAACACTAAATAGATTGTAAAAGAGCACCAGGTTTTCAAACTATGTTCATCAAAGTTACAGATACTTTAGAAGCTGCAATAGGAAAAAAACCCAAACAACAACCAACCAAGCAAAAAACCACAAACCAAACAAATAAACAAAAAAACCCCTTATTTCTAAGGCATAACACAAATTCTTTACACACCTATACACATCAGTAACTGTAGTAGCCATTAATGCATTGTACCTGGCAAATTTTACAATACAGGAAGAACAGCAGCATATCTGCATGTTCTGACAAAGGTTCAGTAGATATGCAATGTACTTATAGAAAGATGTAAGTAAAATATTTTAAATACACACATATATACAAAGGAAGATTTCCTTAGCTAAATACATTTAATTCCAAAATATTTTCAGAGGATATCACAGAGACAAATGTAGGTTTGAACAAGACACATCCAAAAGAGAGATGGCAGAGTGCCAAATGAGATGTGGTAGCAAAATCAAAAAAAATAAACAAACTATTTACTACGGAGCTCAAGAAACAGACTAAGGATTCTCTTAGATCTGTTACCTCAGAAAGATTTTAAGTGTTTGGGATTTTTCCTTTGCAAAATGTTTCTAATCTAGGCTGGGAATATCCCAAATCTCCAACATTTCAGAGTTTGACTCATTCTTTTTCTTTAAGGAACTGACGAAGAGGCAAATTTCTTGGGGACAGCATGATACTCATTCTCTAAGTCTGACCCACAATTATCAAGAATGCTTGTGTTCTGATATACTGTTGTTTATTTTCATTCAGCACAGTTCTAACACTTGTCAAAGTCATCTAGTAAGGTCACAGAGAAATAACCTTAGCAATTTGAAAGCTTGTTGCTTCTCATTTAGTGAGTCATATTCAAATAAAAATGGAAAACAATATCGTGACATTGCAGTGATAAGCCCAGTGGTACATATCACATTATCAGATGCAAAACTTTAATTTTTTAAGAAAGTATGATTTATTTTAAAAGATTTTTAATATATCCACAGGGAAACTACAATTAAGAATGAAGGAAATGATTGCATTATCCATTTTTTAAACTGACAAAAGCATTTCTCCAGAAAGGTACGTGATTAATGGGACAATCTGTGGTATAGTTCTGACTTAAAGGATTTGCTTTTCAAAAAACTTTTCCTTTTATGTGAACAAACAGTAATATTTTTCTGATAAGCTTGTTCTGTCTCAAATGTACTCAGTGCTCTAAAATTAATCGTACTTTAACAGATAGATAGCTTATTATAATTCTAATTAATGTCTGCACACACATCTGTTTAGACTAAGGACTTATTTTGGATCTCTTGGGCACATGAATCTTCACCAAGAGATATAATTGCAAAAGCCTTCGATAATTCATATATATTTCAAAACTTGCCAAGAGTAGGCAGTATGTGCCAGCAGTGTGCATTCACAGTCCAGAAGGCCAACCGTATACCGGGCTGCATCAAAAGAGCATGACCAGCAGGGCGAAAGAGTTGATCCTCCCCCTCTACTCTGCTCTTGTGACACCCCACTTGCAGCACTGTGTGCAGTTCTGGTGCCCTCAACATAAAAAGGACATGGAGCTGTTGGAGCAAGTCCAGAGGAGGGCCACGAGGATGATAAGGGGGCTGGAGCACCTCCTGTATGAAGACAGGCTGAGAAAGTTGGGTCTGTTCAGCCTGGAGAAGAGGCGGCTGTGTGGAGACCTCATAACAGCCTTTCAATATCTACTATATATGGCAGGCTACGAAAGGTCTTGATCTCTTCTCACTAACTGTGAACTATGCTAGAGCAGTCAAATAAGCCTGCCTGAGTTTGTAACTGATTTCAATACACTGTTATGTTCTGGAAAAACAACAGGTGGCATGACATGGTTATGGGGAGAGATGGTTTTCCTTGATGAAATGGGATTTCCCAATTCCCATGCTCCACATCCAAGCATCGTTAACTACAAGTTAGCAGTTGCCTTTACACTAAACCTCCAGCATAAATTGAGTCATATTAATTAAGGGGAAGAGGCAGAAACAAATACATGGTGTTATCACAACCTGTCTGATCTCTATAGGCTTATTGAGATGACTTCCTAACCTGGCATAGAAATAGTGATTTATTTTTAAATCTGGATTTAGATGTTTGGCCATGGTACCAAAAAATATAAGAACATAGCAGATGAGTATTGAATGAAAGGTGGGAAGGAAGGAAAAGGGTATCACTAATTTCTCTCATGCCTTAAACTGTGTTTCTCATATTTTGCTGAATGTCAGAAAGATCTGAATGACTATTTTTCAGCAACAGCCATTTCTAAGAAAACTAAAAATAGTAATTTAACCAGTCCTAATAAAGAAGACTAACACAATCTGATCTGATTACTCTGAACTAATATGCCACAAAAGTATCTCAGTAGAAAGAATGTCCTAGGGAAATACAGGGTCTTTTTCCCAAATTTATTTTTCTTATTAATAATAAAGAGAATTCATGGGACAAGAAAGGAACTTGAGGGCCAGTATTGGTAAGATAAGGGATTTTTTTGGCTTTTTATTTCTTTTGCCTACTAATCTATTACTTATAATAAGAGTTTCCCAAAAAATCATCAGGAGTCTGACCTTCTAAATCTGTGATGCATTGCATTTAGTATCATGTGGAAGTGAAAAATGTTTTTCTAGTACGAAAACACAAAGAAAAGCATGAAGAAGAAAAAACAAAACAAAACATTTTGTAACATTTAGAAGAAAATTAAGTCAGCCACAAACTGGCAACTTACTCTCAAATGTCTGGGAATGGCATTATTTTATATAAAAGCTTCATTTGTTTAATCCCCACATTCCATTTTTCAGGGAATAAAACCCCCAATATTTGGATGGTACAAGTAAGGGAACATCCTGTGTAGTACCAGGATAAACTGTGCATCTGCTGCATCGAAACAAATTTGTAGAGACCAATGGTTTGAAAATACAAATGATCTGCTAATTTTGGCTATCACACATGTTCCTTCAAATACTTTCAGTTGCTGAACGAAGTACAGGGGGTCCTGTAATTCAGATAAGCCAATCCTCTTTGAATCATGGTTTGTGAGACAGTAAAATTTAAACAACTCTCCTTTCCAAATTAAATCTCTGTACTGGATATTTCCTTTTTGTATTTCTAAACACAAGAATAAATGAAAATTATCTAATATTTATACCCACATTAGCAAAAATGCTGCAACCCATTTCTGACATTTTTAAATTTAATTTCAAATAACATAAGCGTTTCAGCTATAACCAAGAGTGTGACTTTGAACTTAGCAAATACTCATTCTGGACATTTTAGCAGCCTATTTTCATATGTGATGCTATTAATATAGTAGGCCAAATTATTATAGTACTAGGACAACAAGGACAACAGTGATCTTCTATTTTGGTTGGCCTTCCAGTTCCAATAACCTTTAACAAGAAAAGGCAAGAGAATTTTGCTTATTTAACAGAAGTAGTGGATCTTAAGAAGGTTCAAAGCAGTTCAGTTTATTCTCATATGAGAGAGATTATCACTTTTCACTTGAATTTACCTTTTGGTTTTCACTTAATGTTAAATTGCAAGGTTGAAAGCAGGGCACAACCAGATCAAAAATGTAAATGAACATCAGATAATTCTTAAGCATTTAGGCTTAATTGAGTGTAATCGATATGTCTGGTGTGCAGCCAAATTCAACTCTTGTGAAAATCAGCTAATGTATGGACATTATTTTTGGACTACTGAATGCCAGAAAATAATGAGCTGGCATTCAGCATCGGTGAATCAGACCTTGAATTTTCATCTAAGAGCAGTTTTGAATTATTACTGAAGATAAGGTGTAAATGTGCAAGGGAATTTTATCCATGTTTCTCCCATGAATCATAAATGAGGAAAAAAAAATACAGTCTAAATTGCACTTAAAAGGAATAAAGTCTTTTCATGTCATACATGATTTATCAAAATGATCTCATTTTAAGAGTACTGTGGTGTATCTTGATTAATAACATTAGTAAGCATGATGAATGGCCTTTTTAATGGTAACATAGAATTTATTGGCAGAATCCCTACTTCTACCAAAAAGGGTGGGAAGTAAAACACACAGCAGCTAGTAACTTGCAGAAAACAGCTTAAGAAAATCTCTCCTATGTATTTTGCATTTAGACAGCTTTGAAAATTCTAATTTTGAGTTTATTCTAAGGTTCATTTTGAAAACAAGCAATAGGTATTACCTAATGTGGTAGCTCTAAAGTTGCTCTAAAGCACTACAAAAGTCACTTTGCAGTGCCCTGCAAAACGAGCTGAACTCTGCATGTACTGTAAGGGGATGTAGCGTATTAAGGTCTTTCAAGAACATCAGCCCCATCCCCTTATGACCTTTTTCAATATCCTCTTCATTTTGCTTTAATATCCTAAATGCTTCCCTTCTCCCATTACTCCATCTTCTTCCTCCCCTGCTTTTTTTTAAGCCTGTTCCAGCCTGCCCTAACTAATTTCCTTTTGGGCTGACAGATCAGAGGCCTTCCTACCACTGTTCCTTTTAGACCTGTGAAGCCCTCCTCGTAATCCTGCTGCTTGTCCACAATTAATCTTTCCAGTTGCCACATTATTAACACTACCACCCACAGACAGAGGATGCCTGAGCACGGCTGGACACTCGCTCCCCACTGGAGCATCAAAGTTGTCAATCACACACTAGTCAGAAAGTTGCCTGCTGTCAACATCAGAGGTTTTCATCCTCTCCTACCCGCTGATCAAACATTTTTCTTCAGAAGATTAATTCCATGTCCCCA
>NW_009914985.1:0-30408 GCF_000696875.1 Nestor notabilis | reverse complement strand
TTTCCCTTTTAGGTTTACTCAATGATCCATCTTCTGTATGGAAAAGGAAGCAGTGTATAATAGAAATCCTTTCAAAACAAAAGTTCAGCAAAACTAAATTTAAATCCCAGCTGTTATCAACCGCTTCCCCCCCATGCAAGTTAAACACCTTAAAGAGCTTGGATTAGACCTAGTCACAAATGCCTTTCTTTGATCAAAGGCTCCAAGACTTTACACAATTATAATCACAAGGCAATGACTGTATCTAAGGAGCCTGAATTGATTTGTTCTACTGTAACATATAGCATACAAAACTACCCATTAGGTTTTTTGACTTCCAAGACCATTCTTTTTCAACTTACATCATTCAAAAGTCAATAATTTTTGCATCTAAACACTATTTTTTCAATCTCAGAAAGGGAATAAATGACTTCTTATTTTATGCTATTTGCCTTGTATCTTTTTAAGAATAGTATCTTATCTACCTACATTTAAAAGCAGAAGGATGCAAGACATTCTTCTGCTCTCTCAGTTCAGTTTAATGAGTTGAAGGAAAGGAACCACTGTTATCATCTCTCCCTAATCATATGCCAGATGCTAATATTTTCATTTGTGATGAGTTTAAGGTTAAACTCACTGAACTCACTGCTCAAGTGGCTCAGTATCTTTCATTATCGTAGATAACAGGATCTATCCTTAAAGTTGCACTTAAACATTCTAGCAACACAACAGTGAATGTAACGAATACCTATTAATAGAATCCAACAGGCAATCTATTCACTGTAAAACTTAATGCTAGATTTTAAAATAAGAATAAATCCATTTAACATCACAGTACAAAATAAATTCAAAGTTGCTAAATCATATTCATCCCTAAGATAGATTTTTGAATGCTTTGACTGGTATTAATGAAATCAGAAAGTCGACAAAAGACCCTCAAATGTATAAAACAATAAAGGAAAATCTGCTGGCTTTGACTCCCATCCTGAGCTTGGGAAAGTAAGTCCAAGCAGGAAGTATACATTTTATCTTGCATTTCTTTACCAGCATCTTCACCATCTTCAACCTCTGGGAATACCCATGCTACCTTCTTTTAATTTATACTATGCAGGATTCAACAGACTTACAAACTAGTAAAATAAAGTGCAAGAAAAAAAGCCTAACCAAACCAAACCAAACCCTAATACATAAATAACATACCCCAAACCAGAAAACTGCAACTGTTGCTAGAGTTGCAACATTTTTGAGTTGTCATAGACAACTGTTCTTCGAAGTGTCTGGTAAAATGAACCACAAATGAACTTCTAGCTGCTAGCAGATGCTAATCTTTTTGTAAGTTCCCACCTCACCAATGCCCAAACATGCCATTTATTGCATTTCACTCCTCACCCAATGGCTCTGAAGGAGTGAAAAAACAATACTGAGTTTTTAGATATTACAACTCCAGCAGCAAGTGCAAAAGCATAGGAAAGTTGCTTATGTGAAGTATGCTGCTAATGTATTAGATGGCAGGTTTCTTTTCTCTGCAATATTTTTCAAACATTGTATCACAACTATAGAACACAGCACTACTGGCATAATTGCTGAGATTTATGCTATATTATAGCATAGCAACAGTATATAAGCTATGTACAAAGACAGATGCAGGCCTCAAACACACTTTACATGCAATATAGTAATGTCTTACTTTTCTGACATGTATTTTGGCATACAGACAATTCAGAACTTCTACACTTGTTTTTGCCAATCTGATGTCCAAAGATTCTTCAAAAGAGAAGACAGAAGCAGCAAGGTAAACTGCCTGTCTTTTTTTTTAAGCTAGGAAAACCTGAGACTGTTCCATAAATTAAATCAGTAACATAATATCTTACAAACTTACAAACACATACAATGACAATCAGATTAATACAGAACTGTGCATAAGTTTCACAAGCATAATTGTTTGCAGTGTTAGAGGGTTCACTTTGCTTTGCTATTCATTCTGCTGTCCCCTTCTTGCTTCACCTTCTCAGAATACGGACAACGCTGCAAAAATGAAAGCTAGGTCGAAAAAATGATAAGATAACAGTATTTTAGGACTATTGTTGAATCGCACGGATCTCCTTTCTTAATAGGCACAGGAATTAAGAAATTGGAAGGTTAAAAACGCTTTTCATAAATTATCTTCATTCTCTCACGTGGGAATAAAATTGAATCGCAGCTAAAACCTCTTG
Organism: Nestor notabilis; assembly: GCF_000696875.1. Lineage (NCBI taxonomy): Eukaryota > Metazoa > Chordata > Aves > Psittaciformes > Psittacidae > Nestor > Nestor notabilis. Next base: position 28,216 of record NW_009914985.1, on the reverse strand, counting down.
TCGCACTACTCAGTCAGCAGAAGGGGGTGCTGTAGTGTAACCTATTTAAAATGCAAGTAGGGTAACTTTTGTAATCGCAGATTAAAACTAGCATTTTATTCACTTGGCATACCCACAGCATACTGAATGCTGGAATCAGACTTGTCACTGCACACCGCAGGTTATTAATAGAGCTCACAATGGTGTTGCTAAATACGCAAGTTAAAAGCAAGTAAACAGAAATGGATTTATCTGTGGTATTTGTTCTCTTCGAGAATTCAGCAAGGCCTGCCTTACACTGAACATTTGTTTATCCAAGATCACTGAGGCTCAATTTTTTATTTTTTATTTTTTAAGTATTTGACTGCCAGTCACCATCGCCAGAGGTGCTGGGATATGTGATCTGTAACATTAACATTCTAGAGAAAAACAGTTATTTTCAACCTGGACAATAAACTTTTTTAATAAGACACACTGAGAAGAGTCTGTGATGCACAATCATTACTTTCTAACAGGCCTTTCTGGACTCTCGTGAACTAGCAGCATATGAGAAAACACAGAGTCAAAGGCAGAACCAAATCAACACATTGTGCTATGGCTTTACACTTCATTTTCCTACAATGTCAGGTGTTAGGGCAAGCAAGTGGGTTTCCCCTCAATATTCAAGCCAATTCCTCTGTTCTCTGTCTCGATCTCTCAGAGATTCATCAAAAATGCGATTTAATTACATCTCCTCCCCACCCCCCAAGAGTGTAAACATGACTCCTTTTTATCTCCTGATACATCTGGACAAGTAGACAATGTGCTAAAACAAAATAAATCTGCCCTGACAGTCACATCAAAGGGTTCAGCTAGGGGCTTGCAGCTACTTAAGGCACAGGAATGTTGTTGCTAAGCATCGCTCTACAACCTATCAGTCCCTTAAAGAAGAGCTTTTTTCTTTCAGAGGGAGATGAGGAAAGCTGGAGAGTGGGAACCAGACTGCAAAGGGAGATTGGGGATTTTTGAGGATTTTGAAGCTTAAAGTGAATTGTATGAAGAAAAGGGGGTTTGGTTTGGTTTGGTTTGCCTCTTGACATATAGTCTACGTTGGGGGGGGCGGGGAGGGAAGTAGGGGAGGAAGGAGGGATTAAAACTTGATGAAACATCTTCTGAATTTTCCCTTTGGATAAAACCAAGCAAAGTCTTTGATATCCTTTTCAAATCCCTGTACGTACTGTAGATTCAAAATGGAAAGATTGTGACCAAAAGTAATACAGGCTGGGATGCCAAGCCTGTTAAAAGTATATTGTGAAATACCTCCCATGCCCTTTTATTGTCAAGCATTTGATAAGTATGTATGTGTTCCTAAATACGTGTATGTTCCTAAATACATGAAACGAGGAACAATGTCCTTATGTAATAAATATGCTCTACAGAGAAAGGCATCTTGTTCTACATATGCACATAACACAATTTGATGCTCAATTTACTAGTAAAACCTATTCCCTTTAGAGAAAAGCCTTCACTGAAATCATCAGTCTTCCACACTGCCCTGCAGGACTTGATTTGTACATGTTTAGTGCTTAAAAGTCCAAATGAAGTCAAAGGAAGGTAAAACCACACTAAAATCAGACCTTAGAATATACTAATCATAAACAGAACTGTGACGAAGTAGCTAAAAATTCAAATCATGCTTTCCTCTCACAGACATAGAAACATATCCAAGGCAGCTAGACAATCCAGTCTGAAAAGTATGAAACAAAGTTTCAAAGGTTAATTATCCTGACCTTAAACTAAGAAAACCAGTAGTTTTGTTACAGGACCACTGAGAGGTGAATGAACTTTGATCACACATTTTTGGCTTTTAAAAAACAATTTAAAGGTTTAAAATAAAATTAAAAAAAAAAAAAAATCCTCTTTCCTTTTTGAGAATTAAACAAAGAAAATGTGAAAAGGGCTCATTCTACATGCAGGGTAACTATCAAGAACACAAACTATTACAAGAGCCCATGATATTACACAAATAAATAACACTTAGCATTATCTTCAGCACTATCATATTTATTAAACAGTGACTGAGGGCAGCAGTAACTATTTTTATTGTCCCATATAGCTCTTATTTTCTAATTAAACAGAAGGTTATTTCCACTGCCAATGCAGCCATTTATCTTATTTGAGCGTTACATAATATTTTTTGCCAGCCAAGCCTGACTATAAAGAGTTCTGTGTGGTGAACTGTGGCCCAACTTGCTTTCCTGTTTGGTAATCATAGAAATGGGCCATTTTGTGCTGTGTTAATAAATAAACTTTTTGCAATTTCTCCTAAAACATGATAAAGCTTATACTTTGTCCTACCCTCTAGCTTCAATACAAGGGCAATGAGCTGTATTATTAAAGATATAGGTCAAGCAAACCTGATGATTTCAATCCTGTGGGGTGCTTTAGAAACTGTTGTCATATTACTGAGATCATTCTGCTGTTCCTAATTATTCCTCTTGGTTGCTTCACATTTCAAGTGATTTCTCTCACACTTATGTCAAAATTTATAAGCTGCTCTGTGTAACAACACTACATTATTTCCTCACTTGTTATGGTAATATAGGACAGAAACTAGAAGAATGCTTTAATCTAGCTGACAAGGATAATGTAGTCTAGAAATGTAATAAACTTTGTATTCTACTACAGAGTTGTATTTTTTTCCCTACCATGAAACACTTCATATAGTTAGACATCTTAGAAAAACTAATTGCTACAATAACTTGGATATCCTCTTATCTGAGTTGCTTTTATCAGAAAAAATATATCAGCATTAAAGTGTTCAGTCCAATAGCTTGTGCATTCCCCTTATTCCCATAATTGCTATTCTGTAACATTCTGTTGACTGTACTGTAAAACTACACACTGCCGAAGGAAACCTATTTCCGAGAAATCTGCGCATCACACAAATAGTGCAAAACATTCATAATTAACAGGCTGGGCTCTAACAGTTCTGTAACACGTCTTGGGCTGACTGGCATAAAATTTTATTTGCACTAAATAGCTTGAAACTGGGAAAACATAAAATCAACTTTATATGATAACTTCATGTTCTACAGTGTCTTTTGAAGGATTTCAGAATGTAAGGAAAGCTGACAGTGGAAAAGGTAGTCTAATGAAAGGTTTGAATTTTGAAGCTAGTGTGGCCACTGCTTACTGTGGGGCCTAACCTCTGGAAGCATCATTTCCTTCAGAACATACTAGAGGGTACAAAATGATGTTAAACCACGACCACATACACACACAAGACCAACCGACAAGTCAAAAAACCCCACAACTGCAGTTAGAAAATGTCATACGAGTAACTCAGCTACAGAATCAAAGAATGGTTTGGACTGGAAGGGACCTTAAAGATCCTCTAGTTCCAACCCCCATGCCATGGACACAGACATGTCCCACTAGACCAGGTTGCTCAAAGCCCGTTCGACCTGGTCTTGAACACTTCCAGGGATGGGGCAGCTATAGCTCCAGTGGGCAACCTGTTCCAGACTCACCACCCTCATAGTAAAGAATTTTTTCCTAATGTCTAATCTAATATCCCCCCGTCCCTGCCTTTGCCTTCTGCAACTTGGGCATTGCAGCTGGAGCTCACGATGGTGAAGACTGAGGCAAAAAAGTCATTGAGTACCTCTGCCTTCTCCATGTCCCAGGTGATCAGGTTTCTCGTTTCCTTCTGGAGAGGGCCCATTTTCTTCCTTTTATCACCAATTTACCTATGGAAGTTTTTCTTGTTGTTCTTATTGTCCTTGGCCAGATTGCATTCTGAAAGGGCTTTAGCTTTCCTAACTTGATCCCTGGCTGCTCTGGCCATTTCTCTATATTCTTCCCAGGCTACTTGTCCTTGCTTCCACTGTCTGTAGCCCTCATTTCTATGCTGGAGTTTCTCCAGGAGTTTCTTGTTCATCCACGCAGGACTCCTTGGCATTTTGGCCTGACTTCCTCTTTGTCAGGGTGCATCATTCCTGAGCTTGGAGGAGGTGATCCTTGAATATTAACCAGCTTTTTTGGTCCCCAGTTCCCTCCAGGGCTTTATCCTATGGCACTCCACCAAGCAGATCCTTCAAGAGGCCAAAGTCTGCTCTCCTGAAGTCCAGGGTAGCAAGCTTGCTGCACACCCTCCTCACTGCCCTAACGATCTTGAGCTCGTTTCATATCATTTCACAGTCGCTGCAGCAAAAGCTGCCCTCCAGCCTCACATTCCCCACCAGTCTCTCCCTGTTGGCAGGACAAGGTCCATCATAACCCTCTTCCCCCTCCTTGTTGGTTCCTGTATCACCTGGAGAAGGAAGTTAACATCAGCTTATTCCAGGAACCTCCTGTATTGCTTGGCCCTGCTGTGTTGTGCCTCCAACAGATACCAGGATGGCTGAAGTCCCTGATGAGGACCAGGGCTTGTAAACATGAAGCTGCACCTATCTGTCTATAGACAGCGTCATCCACTTAGTCTTCCTGGTCAGGTGGCCTGTGGCAGACCCCCACTGTAATGTCCCCTGTCCCTGCCATCCGTTTAAACCTGATCCATAAACTCTCAGTCAGCTCCTAATCCATCCCCAGGCAGAGCTCTGTGCACTCCCACTGGCCACTGGTGTACAGGGCAACACTGTCTCCTCATCTCCCCAGCCTGTCTTTCTTGAAGAGCCTGTATGCTTCCATTCCAACACTCTAGCCACAGGAGGCATCCCACCACATCTTTGTGATGCCAATGAGGTCATCAGGCATGCACACACTCCCAGCTCCTCTTGCTTGTTCCCCATGCTGCATGCATTGGCATAGAGGCATTGCAGCTGAGCCCCTGATGATGCTCAGTTATTGGCTGGAGTGGCTGGAAGTCTTTTGTGCTGCTCATCAGCTGCTCCATTGCTGACCTGCGATCCCTCTCCATGTTCTGGGCATCTCCTACTGCCACCACCATCAGACTGGTAGGAACAGGATGGAGTGAGGTTTCCCTCCCCCAGCAACTTTAAAGCCTTCTTCACCAGCCTGGTAAGCCTGTGACTGAATGCGGCATCCATCCTAGTTTTTCTAGGGATAATCTTGGCCAATTAGTTTGTATGTGTAATTTGCTGTATTTATCAAATGTCCAATGGGTTTCTAAAGTACTTTTAGTCATGAGCAAACTCAAAAAAAGCCCACTAACAAATCTCTGAAAAAAGACCTCCTGCATCATAGTTTTGTGCTGTATCATCAAATACAAGAGTGAGTCCAGTGCACCCAAGCCATTAGGTAATTACATAGGATTAGGAGCACTAGTCTACAATGGCAACCTTTAAAGGGACTTTTTCCAGATACATGAAAAATAATATTTAATTGATTATACTCCCAGGAAACAAAGAGGAGGTAAAGATGATGAAGCTAGTGGTGTTCCAATTAGAAATACTCACCAGCAGCACTGCCTGGAAATCAAAAAAAAAGGAAAAATACAAAAGAGATTTCTGGTTTTGTCTCTGTTCCTACTTCTGTCTTCCTTTATAGAGCTGATGACCTATAATTGAAGTCAAACTTCGCAAGGTGTGAGGGTGTGGAGATGGAGAGTGAGGAAGAGGCAGAAAAAATATCTTCTGAACTGTGTCACATCTGGATCCCAGCTAAAAGAGCTGGAGTCCTTGTCATGTCCTGAGAGTTGGCAGTGTGAACTGTTCATGTGTTTATAAAGTGAAATTTCCCTCTTCTATGACTTCTTCTTTCCCAGACAGAAGACCCAGCATGTATGAAAGACACACTGCCTCTTCCTTTTGGCTTTTCAGCTACCACCTGTCAATTTGGAAAAATGTCTTGGAAGCTGACGATTTTAAAACTGTGTCTATGTTCAGATTTGTTTTCATAGTGGATAGCCAAAAGGTGGCAATGGCACAGCCAGTTTTAAAGCTGGGCTTTAATGGAAAGAGCATTTAGGCCTTAGGACTTACACAACATAATACAAATATAGGAATTTCAGGGATATAAATCATATGATTAACCCTATATTATTAATTTGCAAAGCACCTGCTTAGAAAAATGAAAACTCTGATGGGAATGATTAACTACAGGAACAGGAATTAATTTTAGGATCTTCACAAATGAAGCCATAAGAAATAAGAAATCATATACAAAACCACTGAACCAATGAGTTTAGTGCCCAATGAGTAGTATTACAGTAATATTTACATAAGTTTTGGTAATGACAAAAACCTAAAAACAATGGGAGACACTAGACACTATAAAAGGGGGAGGGAATAAAAAATAGCCATAGAAAATATAATTATATAAATTTGTTAAAAGCAAAAACCACAAAGGCAAAACTGGAGTATACAAAACCCCCTGTTGCAGAGCTAATGATTTAGCATTTCTTAACTCTATCTAAAATAATGTCCTTCACAAAGAAGTCCAAAGCTGTCTGAGACTTCTTGTCTATATTTATATATCAGAAACACATAGCAAGAGGGAGATGAACTCTAACATAACTAGCCTAATTAATTTTTATAATTACTTTTGTTAAACTTTTTACTAAGTGATGTCTATTTTTTAATTTTATTTGGAAAATACCTTCACCCTGCATGAGATGAGAGAAGAAACAGCAGAAGAGGGTTTTTTATCTCAAAAGTCCTTTTCCAAGCTCTCTGTGTGGAGTTTTGGAGTTCAGACTGGCCATGAAATACTAGTGAGAAGGCTGTTTCTTGAGGTGGTGGATTTAATGAACACTGTCCTAAAATGCATTGGTTTCTGCCCCTTTGAAAGAATTTTTTTGCTGAAGTGGATATGGGTCCCTACCCATAAAATCCAGAAATCACTTGACAAAGTCTATCCCTCAGGTCTAGAAACTAATCCTCCAAATCTGCATAAATTCAGGATATACTACAGTTCAGGGATGAGGGGAGGGTTTTTTGTAAGACAGAGAAACTGCTCATGCATAAGACTGCTGAACTTTTCTTGGTTTCAGCTGTTACTATGGTTACTTAAACAGCTGACACACTGAACACTTCCAATATTGACTAAAAACCTGCCATCTATGTACAGTCTGTCGCAATTCTAAGGAAAATGTGCCAACAAACTAACATTGACATTAAAATTCTTCTTTTTTATACCCTGGGTATGTAAGCTTCAGTTACCACAGCTGGTTCTTTTCATATTCACTGCCCATTAGATGGAAGGTCTGAATCCCATTCCTCATGTTGCTGTTCCCTTGAGGTGATGCTATTGACATATGGTGATCAACTCTCTTTTTCATGCCTTCTTGGCTACTCAAGATGGACAGAATCTCCTGGAATTTCTCATCATAACTTAAGTCATCCAGTCTTCTAAGAAACCACCTGCCTTGTCTCCCACAATTCTCTCTTCAGTCTTGTAGCAACTTTCTAGAACCACAGGCTTCTCCAAATCTAAACATGGTGTTCTAGCAGCAGTTGTACCACTGACAAATACAATGATAGTATTAAAATTTGCCCTCATACTTGATACCTTAAAGGAGTATGAAAACATGTCTACTTTAGCAACATAAAACCTGTACACCTGTACTAAATTCACTGAACACACGCGATATTGAATTTGTACTTTTTCAGCCTCTTAATCAAAATAATGTATGCCATATTTGCTTAATTATAATACAAAACCAAATGAAAGTCATTGTTATCAAAACTGAAGCCCACAGCTTGCACTGACCAAAGAGAAGTGGACTAAAGGAACAAAAACATCCTTCTTCTATTCCTGTTCTCATCTGTCTTTTTACCAGCCGTTGAATCCACTACTTGTCAGTAAAAGACTTTCAGAAAAAGCATACATATTTACAGAATGTAAAAAGTCCATTGTGAATTGTAATATTGTTCACAGAAGGTGGAGGTATTCTCATTTTATATTAGAAACATCAAAGGAATCTTGAAAATTATGGCTATAAGCATGAATCATTAAACTGAGTGGGTAGAGAGAGTTGAAAGAATATTTCCCTTTTTCTCACTGTGAATATACAAAATTCGGTAGAAACAATACTGATACCACAAGCAGACAACTCAGAATTTCTTCAGACAATGTAAAACTACTATGGAACTGAAATTAAACAGGAAAAGAAAATATGCCTGGGTTATACACTAGATAATTTCAAGAGGTGCTTGCTTTCACATCTGGAGTACATCCAGATGCACAAAACAACAGCATAAATTTAAAATGATCCACAATTATTCCACTGTACTTAAATGGAGTTAACATTTTCCTAAACTACTGTTTCCACATGATCAATAGAGATACTGAAAGTTTAAAATTCAGCTAAACAACCAAATATAAAGATTTGCCACTGACTTCAATTCTTTCTTGACAGTGGTTTCTTAAGGCACAGCAGCAACTCTGATAGTCCTTCCCATTGTTTGAACATGACCTATGTGTTCTTCAGAAGTCACATTACCTACACTGCATTAGCTTTACAAATGGAAATTCCATTTGCATCAATATTTGCATTTTTTCCCTGTTTGCATAGTGTCAGAATTCAACAGGAATTTGCATACCCGACTGAAGCAGGACTGGTAGCTTCACAGAGGAAGAAGTGATATTCTAGATATTCTCTCAGTTTCACATTGCTCAGTGTATCTGTGAACTTCTCACAGCAGACTTTAACACAATCCTCACGCAAAAAGTTTTTAAGCTCTGTACTGCCCACAAGACCAGCATATCATATTCAGACCACCTTTTTTTCCATTCTGACAAGTGCCTCAAGATCATAGCCCAGATATAAGTCTCTTGCACAGCAACAGAAAACATACCACTGCTATGGCATCTGTTGGCAGTAATAACTTGGGGGAAGAAGGGGAAATAAATTCTTCAAGTTGCGTCTTTATGAATTTACATAAATTATACTCAAAAATACTTATCTGAATGGTTTTGATTTGTTCTTCTTTTAAAAAGAAAATAATAAATCTATTAATACAGCAGTGGAAGATGGGGTTGAGGTAGGAAACCTAATGTTTCCATATAAAACCTAATATTTAGGTCTATTTTCTAGAACACTGACTTAACTGTTCAGTAAACAAAAAGTCTCAGACAATGCAATGAAACAAAATTAACAGAGCCAGCTTTCATATCTCTGACTTCTCTGTTCGAGTTATCTGGCTTCATGAGTGGAATAACAGAAATAAGTATCACACTAAATATCTTCAGAAACTCAGGTTTAAATGAAATATTTATTTCCAGTTATGCTTATTCTGAAACTTTTGGAAGAAATGCTAAAAAAAATTGCTCATAATATTCTGTCATTTCAGCATTGGACTTTGGTCACAGAACCCACCTCCTGATACGACTTTTTGTTAATATTGTATCTATAGGCTGCATAAAGTATCAAAGTTAAAAAGAAGATGACATATTTTGACTATTCATGTCAGAACTCATTTACCATTACTCGTAACTTTAGATTATTAGAAACAGACTGATGCGCTAAATGTTTTACACTTTGCAAAACAATTGTTCCAACAGAATTATTTAAAAACTGAAACTGCTCAGTTTCTTAAGTTGCAACTATTGCATCTGGAGTTTGCTTTTTTTCTCTCATTGAAGCACTTTTGTAGGAAATAAAATGCCCAACATTTGCTATTTCAGACTGTTCTCCAAGAGGAGTACCCAACAGATGGTCCCTTTTTAGAAGTCTCACTTCTATGTATTTTGGCAAAAGATTGAAAGATATATGCCTTTCACTTGCATGTAGACACCTTTAGGCTAGCAACACTACGTTAATTGCCTTTTGAAACACCAAATGAATTAAGTTTATTCCCATTAGCATGATTCTTAAACTGTTGCATTATTTAGCAAATTATTCCCATGTTAACACACAGAGATTTAGGCATTTGTACTTAGCAGAGCTGCAAGTACATCAGTATAAGACAAAAATGGAATGTCCTTGGTTGGTTAAGATGTTAACTTGATTAAGACTCTTGCATCTTCTATCTAAAATTTTATTATATATGTAAAATTCTTCTGTTTCTTATTTTCTTCAAGCTCCTAATTTTCAAACTGCTCTGTTCATATTAAAATTATTTTCTTTTTCCCTATAAAGCATGTATCTGAAACAGAACTGCTAAATGTTCTTCAGTACTAGCAAAATAAGCTAAGTCAGATGCTTTCTCAATCTATTTGTTCATTTCTGGATATGATCTTGAAAGAAGAGAAACAACCAAGTAAGTTATGGTTGCTGTAAATATAGTACTTCATATATGAACAATTTAATGTCAATTTTCCTCTGACAGGGGAAAAAAACCCCAGAATGTTACACATTTGAACATATTTCCAAAATTATATTTTATGGAACCACACTTGCCCTCTCTGAAATGAACAGCCACAAGTACAGGAACATCAGAAATACACCTGCAGACAGAAAATAATATTTCCAGCTCACCTATTTAAAATAAAAAGGCAAACATCATATACCACCATTACAACTTGTATAGAACCTGTTTCATTAGGCTCAGATTCACTGAGAAAAAGAAGCATGAAGCTAAAATAAGCAGAAGAGGTTTCAATGAAACAAATACTCACTACTTGGTTTCTCAACTTGCAGAATATACCTGATTTTTTGTTTCTACTTTTAATGCTATAGCATTACCTTATCCACTTTCTCTCAATTTCCGTTGACAGGGGAAAGAAGTTCCCAGTTTGTTTTAAAAACTCTTACAGTTTTTTAGTGAACGAATCTTAAAGACTTCTTCAGCTTCACAGAACAAGAGGCACTGAGTCTGTTTGTGCATGTTGGATACTCATATAAGAGGAATTAAACCAGCAAGGTCCATCTATCTCTAGCTAATATGGCTCCAAAATACATTTCCTGGAATAACTAAAAATATTAGAAGACTAATGAAAAAGAGTTACTTTTCCATGCACAGCAACCACTTTCTGAAATAACCACACTCAAAGAAAAATTAACCAAGCTAATGAAAACAAGGAAAAATGATTATTCAAGATGTTGGATGAAACACATTGCAAAAAACATATATAAAAAAAAAAAAGCAATAAACTTTGCATAATCATTAGTAAAACATACAGAAACCACTTGGTCAGGGATAGAGACCTGTACAGAGCTTTACTTTTTTCACGGCAGCATTTAACCATATTCTTACATGATATTCTGAAGTAAGGTGAGTTTAAGCATTTTGTTAAAGTAGGCCTGATGGAACAGTCATAGGAGCTACTGTCATTTTATAGTGTGCATATCCCAGTGTTTTAGCTTCTGCAGATACTGTTTTAGCCTAAGAGATTATTTTTGTCATGCATTATAGCTTTTAACTAATATCCTATGTTTTGCAGTGGATTTTATACTTTTTAAATTGTTTAAGGATTTGAAAATCTTGTTCTTATACCAAGCAAGGCTGCTAATAGTCTTGGACTGGCAACTTTGAGAAAATATTATTGTGATGTTCTACTCGGCAAGAATGGTATTGAGTGAGCTTTTAATCATTTACTAGTTCTACTTGACTGAGCTTGCACCCTGTAAATGGATCATGTGATCACTGATCACAAGTTAAACTGCTTTTTCTTCTTGCATGGCATGAACCAAGGATCTGTTGTACTGTACCAGAGGTTCGTGTGCAGCTCGGTGTAAGACAAGGGAAGGTTACATGCAACAGGCAGTTAATGGCTCATACCAGCAAGCCTTCAACTGAATGGAGCTCATGAGGTTGAATTTTGAAAAGGTAGCTGACCTTGCAGCTGTGAGCTTTAAGTGTGTTTTTACCCATTTATAGCTGGATAAGTAAACAGTTACTGAATGCTGAAAGGCCTGAAAGCACTGTTTTAGCCAACGGCTAGTCCCCATTCTCTGTGGATGAAAGGATTTGAAAAAAAAACAAACAACCAACCCAAAAAAAAAACCCAACAAAAAAACAACCACCCCAAAAAACCCCCAAGAAAAAAAAAAAACCCAACAAAAACCTACAAAACCCCCCTCTCTGCTTCAGGTAACATGAAGGTAAAACTGCAATAAACAATTCCATTAATTTTAAACTTAACATTGCCTTACTTCCCATTTCTAGTGAGTACTTCAGCCATTAAAAAATACTGAATTCTTCTAAAAATGGTGGAAACATTGCAGTCATGGCAGAAAGTATAATATAAACCAAAATAGCTCATCTCATGTAGATAAAATTAAAAGAAGAGGGGATCAGTGAACTGCTAGTTACATAGCTTGAAACTAATAAAAACATTCATCTTTCAAATTGCAGAAAACACAAGTGATGTCCAAATGTAAGAGACATTATAAGGCAGTGATCCTCAGCCCTATGCATTCACTCAGGGTTTAGTATTTTTCTCAGTACTGCTATTGAAACTAATGAAGAATTAATGGATTTCTCTGTTAAGTGTGGCTATTTCATCACATAAAGAACTGGCACTGGCTCTGCGAGGAAGGTCAAAATGTTTTAAGGTCAAAACCAACTCCTGGACTAAAGACTTCTTACTCATTGCATAGTCATTCCACATGATTTTTAGCATACTATTCTAGGTAAAAGAGGGTTTTTTAGGATCCCTAGGTTATTTCGCTAATTTTTCCTGCAACATGTATTTCATCTATTTTGTAGTCAACAGAAAAACAATGCCAACACTTTCATAGCTTCCATAGCTGCCCTGTATACTTCTACATGCACAGATAACTTAAACACAGATAGCATAAGCAAAGATAGCATAAACTGATGTTGGAGGAGAAGGAAGGCAGGCCAAGGGGTATGTATCCCTCAGCAACTACACAACATGCATAATCTTCATTGAGTGACATGGTAGCAAAACTGCACTTCACAGATATTAATTTATTTTCTAGCTGACAGTCCAAAATCTGACATTTGATGGCTTGCTAATACCCATATGTTGCAAAGGCAAACCTTCTTTTCACTCTAAGTAAATACAGGCACTAAACCCTAGAATTTTAAGGTTTTGTCTATTTATTCCTCAGGTACCATGAATTCAACCCAGCAGCAACAACGCAACTCCATCTCCCATCATACACCAGTCAGTATCCTGTGCTTAGTTCTTAACCAAAAAGAGCATTCAACTTCCATTCATTATTTTTAAAATCTAGCAGACAACTACACTCTATCTAAATGGAAGAGCATAAACCTGTCATTCATGTGTTTAAGTTTTGATGATGTATCTGAATAGAACAGTCCTTTTCTCTCCTCAATCTTGCATGTCTGTTTGGAATGCATCCTACAAAGAGAATAACCTATTCTTGGAAAATCTATTATATGCACCTAACAAAATCAGGCATCTAAAAACCATAATACAAATAATATTATTTCTAATACTACACGAATAAAAGACTAGTAAGGAGACTGTTGTGTCAATTTATTTAAAATCTAAATGGAATATTCCTTTCCTAGAGAATTTTAAGTTTTAGTAAACTATAATTGCTGTTTTAAAAGTTTGCCCTCAAGCATCTAAGACTATTTTACCACATCATGGATTTTCAACAGGTTAAAGTGAAGAACCCTTAATTGCTTTTCAACTTGAAGAGAACACCAGTATTGAGTTTGAATATCTTCATGTTAGGTACCTCACAGAAGTTAGATGGGTTTTAGCACAAAGCTATTTGAAAATATAGAACCTGTAATGCTTTGTCTATCACCTTCGAAAGAAACATCCCCCTAAAATACTACTGTAAATAAGGTCTGTTTGGATACTGCTTCTTGCTAGCACTTACCTGCGTGCTTTATGATCATTGCTGAGCTTTCTGTTTTGCAAACACAGAGGAAAGAAGGAACTGTCTTGCAGAAGCAGGCCCAGGCAAAGCAAATTGCTGTCACACCTATTATCCATGTGCATTAGAATTGTCTGTCCAGACATCAAGAATCTGTCAAGATTATATGCTTAACCGATGTTTTGCATCAGACTTATTAGGAGTATGCTGTCAGGCCTTAACTGGGCCTGGAAGACTGTCCAGGTTGTGTGACAAATGAGGCTATAGTAAAGCTATGGACAAAGAACTCCTAGTCACAAAGCATCCAAAATAAATCAGTTCCATTTTACTAAGAGATGTTTAAATCACCCGCACCTCTGCTCAAGGCCTAAACTCCTAAAAACACTAGAAACATGAGTCATCACAGCTGCAGCTTAGAAATGAAGTAGGAAAAATGCTTAGGATAAAAGAGAAGAAAAATTTTGGAAGCATAGCCATCTGACCTAGCTTTAGGGAGAAGGCAGAAAACAGCATGTAGAAGATGAGTTTGTACCTGAACCCCTAAGCAAAAGCCCTGAATGGATTCATCTGGGAGCTTCTTGGTAACAGTGGGAAAAGTGTTCAGAAGTTAAGGAAAGACTGATGCAGGAGAAAGGGAAGGCTGTACTAGCATCATTTGTAAACTTCATTTCCAGCATGGCACCTAAATACTCAGCCTTAAGTCTTGCTTAATACAGGTTTTCATTTTACCAGTAAGACAGTCTGATGTTGGGGAATAAATTTATCAGAGTACAACTGTCAAGCTCATAATACCTTTAGGGAAGGAGGAAATTCAAATCAAAGAGAAGCTCAACAAAAGCAGTGTTGCAGTCAACCCTGGGGCACCTGCACAGCAAGATTTCTGTAGGGGTACCTGGGAACTAGGGGATGCTCCCGCAAAGCTGCAAAGACTCTCTGTGAGAAGCCTGAAAAGAACCAAGAGCTAGTTGGAATTTCCCTCATGAGTGTCAGAAAGGTCCTTGTAGAAGACAAACAACAAAAACAATTACTAGACAGAAGGCAAAATCTAAAAACTGTTAGCAATATTTCCTATCAGGAGAACCTGCTGGAATTTGACCACAGACTTAATTATTCTGCTGAGCCATCCTATTACTTACTTTCTATTCAGTTGTAAACTATTTGAATACAAAAGACATGATAGAAAAATCCCTAGAGTTACCAAGTATGTATTAGAACACTCCAAAAAGAAAATTAAAATCACATTTAATGATCAGAAATTAATAACATTTAAAAATCATTAATTTATTTGAATGTAGTTGTAACTCAATAGCCAAGTAATGCTAGCTGTTTTATGATGTCATCCACAGTTTTTTGATACTTAAGGTATTAATGGCAAAACAAATGCATTTATATTTAAACGATATTTATCATCCTAATGTAGCTAGAAAACACCATGTTAAAGGAAAAAAGTATTTTGGCTCTAATATAAATTTTTAATAAAGTTTATTAAATTTACATTGACCTATATGCAAAAAAAAAAAGGTTTACAATCTGAACTGAGACTCAGAAACAAAGCCTAACTCAATAATAAAGTAGTATGGAAAAACAACATCTGTATAGTTATTTGCACATTTAACTATTAAAAATATTAAACGTTGCATGTTGAGGTTGATTTGCAAAAAGATCAAATTATTCCCTTCTACGTGTTTGGAGGCTGATTCTGAAAATAAACTTGTAATTGTGAGAGCCTGAAGGCATATATGCAGTATTTGTGGACATTAGTTTTCTGTGTAAAACAGAACAAAACTGTTTTAGTATCTCTCTAGAAAAAGAATGTCTGTTGATTAGCCTTAATATAAGCAAATGTCTGGTTTCTGTCTCTAACTTGCTACTAAATCATTGGCTCATGTTCTTTTCTTTCTGTATATTGAGGAATCTAAGGCTTACCAGGTTGTAGCATTTCTGGATTCCTAATCAGCCTTGGAAAGTGCTTTGAAATCCAATAAGAAAAGGCCCATACAAGTTCCATGCATCACAGATACATAAAACAACTGGTCTTCCAGACCCATGTGAAGTGTGCGATTTCTCTTGTCGTTAAGCTAAAGATGAAAATACACTACTTATTTGCAGTTATCCGAATTAGTGCTTCCAAAGAAATACAATTAAAAGAAGAAATGTTATTTTCATTACTTTACCGAAAAGAGTGAAAGCCTGACTTTCTTTGCTGGTCTTTATAAATCAGTACACTGGAAACACATCTATTTATAACACATATTGAACCTTAAAATTAAGAGGTGTACATATAAAAACACTTAAGGCGACAGACAGCAACAGGAGACATCACGAGAGGAATTAAAATTCTTAACACTCCATGACTTGTAACTGTCATAAAGTAGCCACAAATTAATAGATTCCTAAAAAAATCTATCCCATGCAGCAAGAACAAAGGAAAGTAATCATGTGAATACACTATTCCTTCCACTGCATTGAGCAATCTAATACTTATCAATGCATGAGCCAAAATCCAGCATCCCAGTGTCCTACACGGAAAGTAATCATTGATGTTGGACAATTTCACTTCTCAGGTACTCATGTAGTGTCAGATATCTGGTAACTAAAAAAAAAAAACCTATTGTCAAAATTACTTTTGAAACATACATCAGTCATCTCTCTTCTCTAGCTGACCAAAAATGCACCTGAGAGTTTCTACAAATCAAACGACCACATAATTTCCATTCCAAACTGGAGACCATCTCTTCAACAGCAGAGAAAAGAAGCAGCAGGGAAATAGTGCCACAACAGTTAGTATGAACAGGGCTGAGGCATGTGGAATTCAAACAGAAATAAAGATTATATATTACACTCATAAAAGCAGATAAAATGTCTTCATTATTGCATAGCAAATCACTCTGTTTAGATACTTTTCCCTTAAAAGTAAATGTTGAGGGGCACTCTGTGGAAGAAGCACTTGAATAGAGAGGACCAAAGGTTTACCATGAAACTTCTCCACAGAACATGAAGGAAAATACAGCAGAAATCAGCTGACTGTGACCACTAAAATCACATTTCTAAACACATTGGGCACTTAAATTTATAGAGACCAAATCTATCACAGACCAGACAGCTTGAGATAAAGCTGGATGCCCACTTCTCAAGTATTTCACCTGAAGAACAAAATTAGACAAGGAAGGTGCCAAGAGTACTAGAAACTGGCTATTCCTTCTCATCTGTTCATTTGCCTAAACAGAAGATCCAAAGGATAACAAATCTCCCAAAATATATATATGAGCAAGAGATTCAAACCACATTTTAAAGCTGTTTTCTTCCTTGAGGTATCTGGCACACAATGTGATTGTATTTTAGAGTATCATCTGGAAAAATAACACTATAGAATACAACAAAAATGTTTCCTTTTTCTTATTTATCAAAGTATACCTTTATTCCCAATATTTAATAGCTCTTCTGTTATTTACACCACAGTTCTTACCTCCCCACCCCCCCCCCCCCCCCCTTCCTGTTTATCACAGCGGCTATGGTCTTCTCAGAAGAATGCCACTACTTATCATTCAACAGTTTATAGGTCTAATTCTGCAATATCAAAATGCCTGAGAATGCTAACTACTTAACTGGAAAAATTATATGCAGCACTTTTTAAAAAGTTCTTAGTAGAAATTCATTAGATTATAGATATCACTAAGTAGAAAGACTACTGAGACCATCAGTATTACCTCATAAAAACAACAATTAAATCCACCCAGAAGGCACGCTAAACCAAGAAAGTAAAGTTAGCACAACATAAGTGCGTATGCATGTGCACTTATCAAGACAAAAGTCATAGATTTATTAACCTAAGACAAGAAGTTGCAGTTACTGTGATTTTATAATTCTTACACTTTGTACACTTCAAACTTGAAACAGGGAATGGCCACAAAAATCTAAAAATGGATAAATGGAAAATGCACAATGTTTATGATGAAAAAGAGCAAGAAATAAAAAGTTACAAATACATTTCATGCAATAATAGGGGACTGCCACTAGAGCGATATTTTTTTATTTAATAATATAATACTAGACATTTTGTTAGGAGCAGTGTCTCATGAAATTCTCATCTTGCATTGTTGGCATCTATGCATCTAATATACTTACCAGCTAAGAAGCTTGGCTGGTGTTATAGATGATTTGAGAAGAAAATACAGACAATGGCACTAAAAGACAAAAAGCTATAGATAGATCCAATATTCCTCCACAGACAGAAGCAAAAACATCAGCTCCTTTTGTAATCTCTCAAAATGAAACCAGAAGGGGCATTAAAAGTGTGGAAATAAAAACAAAAAAACCACTACCCCACCTTCTTAAGAATCTTAATCAAGCTCTCCCATTTAACAGCATTAATGCTACGTATGCAAACATTCATCCCACTGATCATTATGGTATCAAGAATTTATTTTCCTCCTTTTAAGAACTTATATGTCACATCACACCCCGTGGGCCTTCCAGAGATGTATTTAAATGTCTAACACGGGGAAAAGAAAAGCATTCCAGACAGCCAGGTGTTACTGATTCACCCATTAAAGCTTCAGTTATAAAATATCCCACACAATGGTAAAACATTTCAGTCATTAGCTGATCATAAATAGATTAAAATGACATTCTAAATTATTATGACTATATGTGTATAAAATTTACATTGCTCATCACATTATCCCAGGTGTCAGTAACTCTGATGATCTGAAGTTAAAGATGAAGTGCATGTATTATTTGTTCTAAGAACTTAAGGAAAAGAAAGGCAAAGCCAGATGTGGCAAATGTAACATTAATCTTGAGACAGAAGAGAACTTCAGATTTATTTGTAATGATGCTCATTCATTTACTATTGTATCACTGAAATGAGGTCTTGTTTCTTTTTATTGTATGCTTTAAGTCAGTCTTACCTTTTCATATAATGAATGTGAACTAGCTAAAGAAATCAAAGATTTTTAAACCCCATATTTCCTAAACTCCTGTTTTCCAAATAAGGAAAAAATTAAATGAACATCCAACCTGCACATTTTGATACTAACTTCAATTACAAAAGATACAGATGGGCTTTTCAAATTAGTCTCTCTCTTTCTAATGGTATGCTGTCTATTGACACAAATTTAGTTGCCTATGTACATGAAGATAATTTCTGTGTTTATTTATTTTTTCTTTATCTATACTTTCAAACAAGATTTGAATTTTATCATTAAAATGTATTTCAATTCACTTCCCCCATTTGGCTTTGGCACATGATCAAATTTGTCAGTTAATAAATCAGGAAGCATCACCAATATTCCCACAACTGTCAGTGTGCAATCTCTTAACCCACAGACAGTGTGAAGAAATTTGAGTCAGCTTAATCTAGACTAGAAGACATCTGATCTAAATCAAATTATGTTGCATTTATTATGAGCTAAAAGTTTGTGCTGTACAGTCATATGCTAGAGATGCACAATAATGCTCTGTGCTTAAAAAAAATAAAAAAAAAACCAACAAAAAAACCCGATTTCATAATTGGATTAAGACAGTTAAGATGCACTGCCACCAAGAGAAAAAGCTTTCCTGCCTTCCCAGTCATGCCTGAAATTCAGTTCCATTCTCTCCCATGAGCTGGCACTTGCACATGGCATGCTGGATGAGCACTGTAATCCAAAAATAAGAAGGTTAGTTTTCCATCAGGTGCACAAACTATCATCAGCCAAAAACAAAGGTAGAGGACAACTTCTTTGAGCTGCAGAATAGTCTTAAAGCACTCGACAAGATAAAATGGTATTTGTTTGCAGGAACAGGAAAGGCACGACAAAGCAGTGTGTTGTCTAGCAGTAGACCCACTGGTGACTGGATGTAGAAACATGAATCTTACACTCCCCTCCTGACATTTCCACTAACCTCGCACTCACTGTTTCAGCTCTCTGCATGTCTGTTTTCCATTCCAGCATTTGGCAGCCTTACCTTTTGAATTCTCCGTTGTTCTATACAGGACTGCTTGTCACTGTATGTATGTATAATATCTACATGCACAGAACGCAAACAGAATTTCTAATAGTGCCACAATCTCCAGGTGTGCAAAAAGCAAGCAACTTATATCTCTGATTCACCTTATTTCCAGGCTCAGCTTTTTGTCAGTTTTTTGCTTCCTCTTCTTTTTGTTTAACTTGAGGAGTGAAATGCTGCGACTTTTGCCACTGACTCCAAAAGAAACAGATTTCATTCTGCACTGGTTTTAATGTTCAAGATTAGCTAAACATGAACTATGTCAAACGCCATCACCAAGGTTCATAACTCGTGAAAGCTACAGTAATACATCAGTCAAGACCAAAGCATCAGCATACTGCAAACATTACTGGTTTGTGTTTCAAAAATATACTAGTAAACAATGAGTTAAAAATAATGAAATCTAGCCAGACCACACTCTTTTTAACATAAATACATTAAGGTTTTCTAGTTATGAGATTATTTTTATTTACATCAGAGACAGACAAGACCTAAAAGAATGGAACTACTTTCTCTTGTGCTTGAGGATGAGAACTGACCATTCTAGTGCGTTTGATCAAATGTATTAGCTTGCTCTCAAGGAATGTTAGGATGAGATTGACTTCAAAAGACTGGAAATCTACACAGCCTTTGCCAAACACCCACTTTTGCCATATGGGCTTCAGGTGTTTCCGGGTTCCCCTTTCTTACAAGGCTCTGTCTTTTTTTTTTAATGTTTTCTTTGCTGTGATACACTAGGTTGAGGCTGCCATTCACTTCAGAGAAGAAAACTTTGACTCTATTTGCAGGCTAAAGCCCACCTAAATGTTGTTTTGCTTAAAACCCATTCAAAGAAAAGTAATGTCAATCAAATCTCATATTTAATTCATAATTAGAGAGAAGAGTCAAGAGGAAGAAAGGGGAAAAAAATACAAAGACAATTTAAAAGAAAAAGGCAAAAGGAAATATAAAAGTGAAGAAGGGAAAAAATAACAAAGGAAAAAGAACAAGTAAGAAGAGGTTAAAAAAAAAAAAAGAAAGTAAAAGAAAAAATTTTCAACATGTGCAGAGGCTCTAAAATCCAGAAAGAATTTTCCACAAACAAGAATTTCTGAAGTCTTTCTTACAGTCAAATAAACTGAGACACGAGAAAGTTATGAGATTTGCCAAAAGGAATAGATTTTGAAACTCACGATGATATTTGAACTGTATTATTACAGGCCATTCTGCAAACTGTGCTTATACTAATGCTTACCAATAAGATCTTGGAAAAATTTCTTTCATCAGTTGTGACACTGCACGTGCTTGTAGCATTTCACCAGCAACATTTTGTCTTAACGTCTATGACTGAGAATAATGCTGTAGGTGTGGCTTTAAAAAGTATACAAGTAAGTAATTCAGAGGTTCAAATTAGTGCCATCACCAATCACCAGAAAAAGATACAAACAAATCATTATGTACTCTTGGACACACTTCTTGGCAGATACATAATAATAAAACCAGATACAAAAGTAAAGAAGCCCCCAAACAACTCCCCCAACCATTTTTCTCTAAAAAGCATAACTGTCTAATACCACAGTTTGTCAGAAACCTAATCAAGGAAACGCTAATGTCTAGATCCAAAAAAATAAAATTCTGCTGTCCTAAACCCCTGAAGTCTTGCCAAAATTCGACTTCTACAGGACTGAATGCATATTGAGTATAGTTTTGACTATGTCAGGTCCTTCGAAAAGGCTAACTGGAAGAGGATTAGCCTAAATTTAAGAAGATAAAATAGATTAAACTTTATTTTTCCACTAGGCAACAAATATGTGCAACACTGAGCAGCCTTTTCACAGCATGTTTATGTAAGCATGAGAAGAAATACCTGGTAATACCAGGTATTACTAGTCAGGCCTGGTAATAAGATCTTCTCAAATGCAGATGTTTTGAACTGCCTGAATGAATCCAAAGCATCTGCCTAAGATCAGAAGAAGCCATGCATTCCTTTTCCTTTCTTTAACTCCACTTTGCATAGTATAATTTACATCAGCTCTTCAAACCCCTATGGCACACTCTGGTACACTGGCTTCCTCTAGGAAAAGTAACCCTGGGGGATAACCTGGCAGGGATGACTAGCAAGATGCCTGGTAATTCATTTTGGTTGCAAGAGGCATTTTGGCTCAGGACCCAATCTTGTTTTTTCTCTAGGGATTGTCCATCACATAGGGAAATACCAAACATCCTTCAAGATATTTCATTACGTGGCCTTACCTGTTAAAAGCAAGGGAAATACTTTTTCCCATTTTTATAGAGAGAAGGTAGAACCCAGTTCTTAGTACCCAATAAAAAATGGCAGTGGTGATGAGTTGCCTGTCTTTATGAAAATCTTTTTCTCTGTAGCTGAAATGAACAGTTTATTATAAATCTTATTTTCCTGACTATTCTGTCTTATTTAGAATAAATTTATCATCATCTAGGGAAAAATGGGTTAGTAATCTCCGTGACTGTGTTTGTAAAACAGGTATCAGTCTAACGATGCCATGGGTTTTATTTTTCTCAAATTTTACAGTGTGGTTTAAAACATCGAATAAGAATCATCATGGGGCTATGCAAAACCCACAAAAGGCAGCATGATCCTTTTATTTCAAATAATTTGGGCTAAAGCCCCACACACTTTGAAATGGGTTATGAAGTAGAAGATTTAACTTTGAAATTAATTCATTCAATTTTTGTTCATTTTCCAGCAAATAATTTATCATCTGACAAAAAATTTGAACTTGAAATTTGGTTCAAAGTTTGTGGAAAAAAAATATGCAAAGAAAAGAAAAATTCCTTGTAAGTCACTTCCTTTTTTAAGCTTAGTCCCTTATGAACACTTCCTAGATGCTATGGCAAAGACATGTCAATTTCTATCATTCCAACAGCTCACTCCAAGCTAACTGGACTGCCTGTGATGAGAAATGGGTGTGAAAAACTGACCATAAAACAATACACCTATTTGAGTTATATTTCTCATCATTAGGATTTCTAAAATCTAAACATCTGTAAGAGCGTGCATTTACCTCTCAAGTGCCTTATGACATTTTAGTGCTGACTTATTATAAAGCAATTTAAAGAATAAAACCCTTTTGAAATTCAGTTCTCCCTCTATTTGATCCTGTAATAGGATTATTGGTTTTATTTGTGGCACAGAAATTGATACCAAGGAATGTGATGCATAAACAAAAGATTTCAGAATGCAGAAAATGCATTATGAAAAACTTCTCTACGCCGCTTCTCCCACTACAAAACACCTTGGCCTGCTGACTAGAGATGATGAGACCCTTTGGAGAAAACAGATGGGAGCAAAGGAGCTGCTCAAAGCCCCACAGGAGATGTTCGGCGTATTGAGAAACTAGGTTTATTATAACAGCAAAACGAGAAAGAGTTTGAATGATAATTCATTCCATGCCTTATTCTACTTTCCTGCTTTTAATGTCTTCACCAACATGAAAGTCTTTTTGTAGTAACAGCTGAAACCTTTCAGCTTGATTGGAGATTTCATGTTGGACTCCAACATGCTCTTGAGTCAAAAGAGTAATAAATGTATCCATCTAAGCCAAGTGTATGGTAAGTATTTGATTTTGGTTTTGAAGCACTCAGACCTACAAATCATGGTTTGATATTGATGTAAACAGCTTTGCTGCAATATTTAGCAGGAGATGCTTATGAAACATAGCAAAGGGGTCATTTATAATGCCAATATCTGTTCCAACGAAAAGCAAGTTAACATTACTAGAATAGTCTTGTTTTCTGCTGTGTATAAGAACAAAAGAATCTAAAATTTCCTAGATACAAAATACAAAGTGCAATATACTAAAACTGTTTTTTTCTATTTTTCTACATTTTATTTCTACTGTATTTAAATTTTTTAAGTATTTATTTGATTAGAAGTTGCCTAAAAGCATGCTGGATTTTGAAAATGGTAGCAAATCAAGAACTGTAGCTGAACCTAGTTACTCAGTTCAGCAAAGATGAACCAGTAAAAGCTACTCTAAAATGACTCAAAGATATTTTTTTCCTTTTTCTTTTTTTAATAAAAATGCTCACAAAACAGGAAGAGCATCAGTGACTTCGGTCTCTGGCCTTCTAACCAAGAAAGGACTTGTGAAGGTGAATGGTTTGCAGACGAAGGGGATATAAAAGAGACAAAACCAGGATAAAAATTAAATAAAAAGTAGCTGTCTTAAACTGTAATTGCACTCCTCTGCTGAGCATGCTTTCAGATATATAAATGTGATTTACCATCAGCTTGCAACTACAAATCAGGTCTTAAGAAACACTTGTGCTATGAAATTGTTTAATCTCATCAAGCTCTGCTTTCACAGCAAGCCATAAATCACAAAGTCTTTGTTATCATAGACCTCCATGAGCGCCTCTCAGGCAGGCAATGGATCGTGGGTATATATAATCCTGACTGCACAAACACTGGGGTCGTCGCAGCCTGAAATACTTTCATAATAGCCACTGTGCAGCTGGTGGAACACAAGCCTATGATGGATATCTCATTTCCTACAGTCGGCATCTATTTCGAGCAAATTATTACCACATAAATTTCTTGTCAACAGAAACGGCCAATTAATTAAGTTAAAAATTTACTCGTGATCACATCTACAAACCAAATAGAACTGCAAGGCAATTTTACAGTTACTGAATATACTGCAGGTCAGTTTAATGAATAATTTTTAACTTTGTCATAAACTCAAAGACAGGCTAATATCTTGAGGAACCTGACTGGAGAGCAGCTGCCAACAGATTTACACAAAATATATTTATGCGGATTTTGATTGCTGACATCTGGGGACAGAAATAAACTTCATACTGTTACAGAACCTTCACAGGAATATGAAATTTCCTCCTCAGAAATACACAACTTTTCCTCTAAAGCACTGTGTTTAAAGGTGAACAGTGTTTAAAAGGGTACAGAATTGTTGTTGGGGGAAAAAACAGCTCATTATCAAAGCTGAGAACTATAGTAAGTAAAACACTGTCAGTTAGGCTTCCTTTTAAAATTTCTTTGTTTTCAACCTTCTAAAGGTGCATTTTGCATGCATATCTATCACATGCACACAAAAACATATAAGGCAGTCATAATTAGTGGGCGGAGATAATTGTATGTTTTCTCACCAAACAATGAATAAAAGTTATTCTTTCCAAGGTGTCTTCACATCAGTTAAAACATTGTCAGCAGTGTAGTGCAAGAGAAAATTCAGAACTATGACTTTAATACAAATCAAAGTGGGCAGATTGACAGAGGCATGAATACAGCTACTTACTCTGGGTTATTATAGACATAAAACTGGTCTGCATGAGAACATGCACATTTGTAAGTACTTCATAATTTTTGTTTTAACCTTCTTTCACCTTCTTCCCCCACACGCACATTCTTCCTGAAGTGAAAGCAAACATGTCCCAGTCACAGCTAACTATGAGATGAAATAGGCTTTTTCAGTAGATAAAAATCAGAGTATTAATTAAAATATGGAGTAGCTGTTGACTCTATGTAGATGGCTCACTTTTATTAAAGGTAGGTAATGATCCTAAGTAAACACATGGACAAAATTGTTTGTCAGTGGTGATTATGTGTGCGTGTGGGGTTTATGTTTTGGGTTTCTTTTTTAATTTGTATGCAATTCTGTTGTTTTAAGATATAGATATTATATCTTTCATTAATACATAATGAATCAGCTGTAGAAATCTTTGAAAGGTTAATAATTAATGGTGCAATCAACTCAAAAAAGCTGAAATTCCTCATCATATAATTCCATGTGGGGAAAAATGCCTAAGAAAGAGTAGTCAAATAAATATGTGAATACGACCTCTCTATTATTTTCCTGATTGCAAAGCATTTGAGTAAATAGGTGGGCCTTGTGGCATAACTTAAAGCACAATTATGGCAGAGCAGTTCAAGCACCACTGGTCAGAAATGGAAAAACAAAGTACTCTTAATTACACCAAGGAAACTTCAACTTTAAAACCGACACTAATTGTACCTGCGGCAGAATGGGAAATCATGGTAGAAAAAATTTGGAAAAGCTTGATCACTCAAGGGTGGCATCAAAACTATTTGAGGAACTTCAAAGTTCCAAAACTGTTTTTATTGTTTTCAGAAATTACAGAGGTGTTACAGGGTGAAAGTGAGGAAGGCCTCTTTGTAGTCATTGTAGCCCTCTGGATTTGGACAGGAGGTGACTGCTACTGCTATGGGCAACTGAGCTCATTCAGGAGGCCATAGCTGCAATAAGTTTCTGTAATGCAGGTTAGAGCTGAAGGAAGGGGAAAATTTAGCCATCAGGGAATTTGCCACAGAAAAAGACTGGCAGATCACTCAGATGACTAAGCCAGGCTATAAAGACGACAAAAAGCAAGTTTCCCAATCAACCCTCAAGGTGTCCATGTGGGACTGTATGGATTTGCTAGAATCTACAAAGCCAACAAGTTGTGACAAGGAATAAGCCTGAAGGAGAGGACCTGCTACAAAGAATGTGATGGGCATACACAATCTAATTTTATTTGCTTTGCTTCCTGAGTTTCTTTATTCTGTGTTCATTATTATAACTTATGATCTAAAAAAACCATGTGATGAACAAACTGATAAATGTTTTTGGAGGGGAACTCTGTGGAAGAAAGGAAGGAAAATTTCCCCCAAAGTTCTGATGGAGTTAAGGTCCCATCACAGCCAAGGAACAAGATGCCAAGGTGCAAAATGTTGAAAAAATAAGGAGCCTTTTATGGCAGAATTGACTAAAATTAATGTAATTAATTTCCAAATCAGTCAGAGAGCACAATCACAAAGGAACAGTGGCATTCATATGTACCTACACAAGTTCACAAGACAAAAAGCCATACTGTACAGCTTTTTTTGCAGTTTCAACTAAAAGCTAAAGTAAAACTATGACTTTCTCCAGATAGTTGGGCCTTTTTTTGAGGTTTTATGCTTTTTATTTGTTTATTTATTTGGATTTTACAAAGCTACTCTGAACCATAACCAGAGGTCTAAGAGCTCTGACCAAAGACAATGCGTAGAGGATGGGAACGCTGAAGAACACTTGTTTTCATTTTAAGGGCTTTTGTTTTCATTTTCTTTTGAAGAAGAGTCAGCTTGGTTTATTTTAGACCTCTTCTTGGTAGTTATACTAATCTGACATGAGTTGTGAACTCTTCTAATGACTGATTCAAGACATTTTTATTTTCTGAAGAGAGAAAAAGAAAACAAAAAACAAACACAAAGTCTAGGAGATAGATGGCTCATGGTATTTGGAGCTATCTTCAAATAATATACTAGAAAAACATTTAAAAATATTTTCCATTTAGTGAAGAATAATGTAGCAATAATAAAACACTTAAATACCCCTCACTGTCTATCCCTATTTCTAAAGTAGATTGATGTTTGAAGAAAGGAAGTCTTTGGAACATATTTCAAAATAAGCAGTCTCTTCAATATCTTTCTGAACTTGCATTTCTGAATTATTAAAGATGTTCAAGAATATTATGTGACTATTCTAAATTTTCTATAAATAGTTGCAAAAGAATACAAGGTAAATTTTGTTTGAGTTACTACCGAATCCTCAGGGACTTCTTCTGAAGTGACTGACTACCTTCTCTCCTATCTGAAGAAAACTGAACTGTTCAGTAAAAAATGGGAAACAGTAAAAAAAAAAAAAAAAGTGTTAAAAACCTAGATGTAAAACACAGAACCAAACAGCTGCAGAATTTTGGGAAGACTGTACTTATAGAAAACCCTTCCAAAAACTGAGAAAAAAATTCTATGTAGAAATGCTTTGATTAGCTGAGAGTGATTATATCGAAAAGTATCTTAGACTTGCTTAAGAATGAGTATGCATAACTAACAAAACTTTCATCAACACAATCATGAAATGAATAACTACCATACTCTAGTGCTACAGAAAAAAATCCCAAGAAAACTAAAACAATAAAACTTTTCAGGCTAAATCTTAGAAACTGGGGGGTGGAGTGAGAGGGTGGTATTCTCCATCCAAACCACATTACAATGGCAAACATTAAAGGACTTCTGCATTTTCTATGCAATAGATAATTTTTTTTAATTATTATTATTCCACATATCATCTACAACTCAATACAATGTTACTCAGTAGGCTTTGGGTATCCCAAGAGATACTGAAATCCGCTGAACGTTTTGCATATTCAAGGTTTCTGGAAGAATTTCTGAAACCCTTACAGGAAATCTGGGGAAAAAAAAAAAGGAGATCTAGAACTCTATGCCTTTTATAATTACTATGCTGCTTTGGAAGACACAAAGTAGGCCCAAAATAAGCAAAAGATGCCCAGACACTTAGGTATCTTACTAGCTAAATAAGCATAACTGATTTTGTCCATTACGAGACAAAAGGAGGAGGAATGAAGAACAAGAAATCTGATCTTATTCATATAGAGAGTTTTGGCAGGTATGCATTCTCTGTGAGTTGAAAACATATTTGTTCTAGATACTACATTAGGAACACTATCAACTTCTTTTCAGGCTTTAACAATAAGCATAATTAAAACTACAGTAATACTACTGAACAAACTGGATAATCAGACAACCACATCTTTTTCTATCCTGAACATATTTATATA
>NW_009914984.1:6102-22243 GCF_000696875.1 Nestor notabilis | reverse complement strand
AAGTCCAGGTAGGTGACATCAACTGCTCTGCAGCTGTCTATCAGGCCATCCAGCCAGTTCTTTATCCACTGAGTGGTCCATCCATCAAATTGATGTCGCTCCAATTTAGAGACAAGGATGTTGTGTGGGACAGTGTCGAACGCTTTGCACAAGTCCAGGTAGGTGACATCAACTGATCTGCCGCTGTCTATCAATTCCATAGCCGGAACACATATGACGTCTCTTTTCTTGCAGCAACCTTGCATCATTACACAAACATGCTGGGAAGCTCTATCTTCCTTTTCTTAAGTTTCATCCTGGACTGAGCTATTTTTACTTTTTTATGAGTTCAAATTCTCAGTTGAGAAAAAATCTAGATCTTACACATGTCTTGACTCAGATTACAGTCCTGGTCCTTCCTCTTACCAGACAGACAGCCTCTCAAATGCAAGATTGTTTTTTGAGATTTTGTGTTAAGGAGAATTTTGTTACCTGTTTCATCACAGCACTTCTGATTAAAACATTTTCTTCCTGTAATTCATTTTCATACAGCTTGCAGTATTCCTCAAATTTATTAACCACAGCTTGAGGGTTAGGGTTAGCCTGTCCTACCATGGTTACCTGAAAATAACTGAACCAAGCCAGTGCATTAAAATCAACTTCCACCAAAACCAAAAGATACCTTCTGAATCGTTCTTTCTTTCTTTGTATCAGGTGACCGGCCCTGCAAAGCAAAGATCTTCTTCCACCTCCTTCCCTGTTTCCAATGAATCACAGTTTTACAATGGGCTCAGCTTTGTTGTTTTCAAATTTCTGTGGTCTGGTGTCACTTGGTGTTAAAAACTCTCTGAGATGGGATGCATAATAGGTACAAACTTATTTTGAATATGCCATTTCCAAGCATGCTTCATTTATAGAGCGATAACCTTCCCAAAGTATAATTATTCAGTTTTCTGTTATTGCCCACGATGCAAGAATCTCATTAAACAAAATATTCTGCTATCTCTATTGAAAATGAAGGATTTTCATACAGTTCAAATGTGCACTGTATGTAAAAACACATAACTTTCATCTCAGATATTGATTTGATTTGAAATCAAATTGTATTCTTTGAAACAATTACTGTAATTTTAACGCTTTTGATTTTGTTGTGGTTTTGTCCTGTTGAAAATGAGGCTTTTTCTTGTTCACAAATTTGTGTAGATGATGCACGTGATGTTTTGGAAAAGATTTTTACTAAAAGAAACAGTGTGTGCCTTTTTTTTTCCATTCACCTGAACACTTCTGCAGCTTCTTATTGTTCTTTTCCCACGCACAAATGAGTAATCAAGTTTTTGACAGTTTATTTCCCCAAAAGAGAACTTTAAAACAGGAAAACGATTATGTTAGGAGCAATCTTTTGCCCAATCACAGCATAGAAACAATATCACATGATTGATGACTCACAGCAGCCCAGCAGCTCAATTCGGAATCACAACTACTCACCAGGTGTGATATAAATCATCTGGATGGATGCTTTTCCAAAAACATAGATATTGAATTAATCAGAGGAAATCACAATCGCTTTGTCAACATTCACCAAACAGGGAGGGAGTCCAATTTTTTTGAATAAATTATTTGTTAAGAATTATTCACTTACTTCTACTTATCATCATCTTTGCCAGAAGCCCCCGGGCTCTCTGAAGCATTGGATCAGTACTAAATGCATACTTCATAGTGTAATGACTGGAGCAGGACTAATAAGAATGTACTTACCACTGTCCGAATTAATCTGTTAATAGGAAAGTTTGTGGCAAACATTCTGTAACTCATCTCTGTGAGGAAACAGGTTCCACATTTACAGAAAATGGAGCTGTTTTTTCTTAAGTGGTGAGCTGCTTATTGTGTAGGTAATTACAAGAAGGCCTGTGTTGACCTGGCAATGAGGTAGCATATCTAAATACCTGAAGTGAAGGAGAAAAACAGAAATGAAAGAAGAGGCCCCATCTGTTAGACTATAATGATTGTGCTATTTGAAGGCAGAAAGGTTTGTCTGAAGCAGCTGGTTTGTCTCCAAGTGACCTTTTAGCATTTCTGCTTTTGCTGTCTGACAGATGTGTCAACTCAATAATTTCAAAAGCCCCTGAGTAAATAACCAATTGTGAGCAAGGATGACCCAAAGCGATGACAAAATGGGTGCACACACAGCGCATTACAGAACATAATACCTACTGAAAGAATGGGGAACATTATTGAAGAAGAAAAACATTTTACTCTTTATTTTTGAGTAAATGGTTTTCCTGCCCGCAGATCAGTTGTTTTCGAGGAAAAAGGGACCTGTGAAGTGAATAGAAGGGCATTGTGGTGTGTTTGCCCTTGGAGCATGTCTGTAAGCTGGCTGCAGGCCTCAGGTGGCATCTTGGAGCTCAACATGGACTTCAGCTCCCTCCCTCGGCCCACAGTCAGGAAGAAGGACTGAAGGCCACAACTAATTTGCTTTGTGAATGACTGGGGAACTGCAGAGACATGACTGCAATCAGGCAAGACCAAACCGACTTTAAAGTCCACTAAGGACTTTTCAAAAGTGCTTCAGATGCAGCTTTTAACTAGAACTTGAGGGGAACACCAAAGCAACAGGAGACCCCTGAATGTGCTTCAGTTTGATGATGCTCTGGTTGCTCTGCTGAGGGCCCACACCATCACACAGTGCTGCTTCTGCACTGCTGTCATGGGCCCTCCACAAAGAATCAACTCTGCTAAATTTAGTCATATTTAGCATGGTTGCACTTCAAAGCCTGAGGAGCTCTAAAGGAGCTGCTGGTGCAGCCAGCACCAAATCAGCCCAGATTTCAATTATGGAGAGCAGCAGCACAAAGGAAAGAGTAGATGTCAGTAGATTCATGCAGTAAATGGTGGCTGAGTCCCTTTGCTTCCTTATAATGTGGTGGAAAGTGCTAACAAAATAAACCTTCCTATATACCCCTTTTAGTGGGTATAAGTACCTAAAAATCCACTTGAGACTGAAAGAAGGACAATAGTGAAAGTCAGGACATCTGGACTAAGCCACAGTCCTTCTACAGATCTATCTCAAATTCTCTCCAGACTTGTTTCCTCAGATGTAAGATAGGATGAATAATATTTCCTGTGATGGTGCTGGCTGCTATAATTCATTAACTTCAATGACAAACTCTGAACTCTTGAAAAGAAGGAAAGACGTGCAGAGGATTATTGAGTTTGAGTGCTGGTTTTTTCATAATATTACATTTGCCCTGTATAAATCAGATCTCAAATTAAACGTTTGATAGCCAGGAAGTTCAATACTGGTAACAATGAAATTGTGTCTCTCAAGTGTTATGGGTTCATCTTAGCAGGTCCAGTGTGCCAAGGCTGTGAACAGCTGCCATGTAAAAATTTCACTGTGATGTCCGTCAGAAATCAGAAAAAGCAGAACTCTCATGTCTTTATTTAAGAGAGATCTGAGGGTATCTGAAGTTTGATAATTGGTTTATCAGAGGAACAAATAAAAATGTAGCTAGTACTAGTGTCTATCATGTACACACTCTGAGAATATCATAATGAATACCATAAGAATATAAATATGATTTTTTCATCTGTATTGACATATATTCTGACAAATACATTGACAAATCCATTCTGTACGACATCAGACTTGCCAATGCAAGACGGGACTTACAGTTATACTAATGAAACTTTTTCAAATTTTCAAGTTTCTTGCAGTTGTTTCCAGTTTTGTCACTGATTGATAGATCATTGTCAGGGAGCACAGGAGCTGACATGCACCCAGCAGGAGCTGCAGAGATAACTTCTAGATTTTTTCAAAGCTTCATGTTTTTATAAAACCAACAAAAGCTGTTGAATTGAAATTCCTCCTCACCGAAGATCAAGAAACAGGCTGGATTGTACTCTACAGTGGCAAAATAGATTTCCTTTTCCTTTCTACAGACATGTCAACTTCAGTGATCAGAGGAAAACTCGCCTTCCACATCCACAAACATGTCAACATTTGGCCTGATTTAACAGTGTAGATACCGCCCTGTTACTAGCTAGGCTGATAGACAATAGGCCAAAAAGACAAGGAGAGGCATTTAGAAATTATTTTAATCAGAGAGGAACCATACAAAGTTTAAAACTGGCAGGATTAACATTCTACATTTCTACAGTCATAACATGTTCATTGAAGGCTTGTACCTTTGCAAGAAGACTATCTCATTTTTGGTAGAAAATACTCAGTGAATGACTGTTCAACAACATGCAATCAAAACATTTTAAAATGCCTAAAAATAGGCACTATAAGCATTTAGATGTCTTGAGAAGTAAACTGACTGTGTGTGTTTGAACCCAAGGAGCCTGCCACTACTTGGTCTAACCCAGTTTGTCAAATTTAAATCCTGGATGCAAGGGTTATTGACCCGTTTGTAATTTACTGCCATCTCTTGCTGAAATACTTCACAGATGATGGATTGTTTCCACTGGATTTACATGGGGGGTCACCCCAATCCTCAGCCCCTGCCATTCTTCACTCCTATCACTTCTTTCCCTTCTCCCTCCCTTCCTTCAGCAATTGCTCTCAGTGTCTTGCAGGGCTGGACCTGAAGATCCCGCAGCAAGCTGTGCCCAGGAGCATGTGCAACTTGCACTGCATCCTTCCTCAGTGGTGGCAAGCCACTTTCAGACCAGGGCCCAGATACGTGATTCGCTAAATCTGATGTTAAGGTGATTCAGTGCAGGATCTCTAGGGCTGGGGTTCGTTATACTCAGCTCTGGTTACTTTTGTGGCAGTGGGGACATGCAGCCGAGATTGTGAACGCTCACGCTTGTGGCTCTGACTGCACATCTCACTTCCAGTGCTCTGTAAACTTTACATGCTGTCTCATGGGATCTACATACCAGCTTGTATGGCTCCATAAAATGCCCCAGGTGTTTTATGAAGGTGGCTTCACTGCGAGAGCAACCAAGTTATAGGAAGCCTCTGCAGCATTACCTCAATTTGCAGGCGATACCTGTATTAATGAACAAACCATAAAAGGAAGCTTCTATTCATTCTCCAGTATCTTTCATATACTGCCTCATGAATTCTTTTTTTCCTTCAGAAACAAAAGCAGGGGGAAAAAAACCAAGCCCTCAAAACATGAGAATGGAACAGCTGGCAGAAAAGTCATATGTGTATTATCAGCCTACGTATAAGCTCATAAGCAAGACATCATGGCTTTATTAAACTATTTAATATGAGATACCATAAGTATAATGTAGATATTACATGTTTTGGCCCATATTGTTACCCTTATTATTATCAGTGTACCTTCACAGGTCAGTACTTTAAAATATGCCATCCCATTAAAGCAGTTGACAACAGTAACAGCAGAAGCTTGTCACAACTGGGTGTCTTAGAGTCAATACAAAACTCAGGAACTGTGCTGGATAACTTCTGTACTTACCTTCCATTAGGAACAAGATGTGTGTAACACCATACAGTGTAAATTTACCTAAGAATACATTTTCAATCATGATCATGTAAGATGCCCTGGGTTCAGCTACAGCAGTCATTTTTTCTCCTTCTTAGTAGCTGGGGCAGTGCTGTGTTTTTGACTTTCACCCTGGGAACAACGCTGATAACACCGATGTTTTTAGTTGTTGCTCAGTAATGTTTACTCTGACCAAGGACTTTCTCAGTCTCATGCTTTGCCAGAGAGGAGGGGAAGCCAGGAGGAAGCAGAGGCAGGACACCTGACCCAAACTGGCCAAAGGGGTATTCCATACCACAGCACGTCATGTCCAGTATAGAAACTGGGGGGAGTTACCCGGAAGGCCCAGATCGCTGCTCGGGTCGGGCTGGGTATCGGTCGGCGGGTGGTGAGCGGTTGTGTCCTCTTCCCTTGTTATTCCTCTTATCATTATTACTGGTAGCAGTAGTGGTTTGTATTATGCCTTAGTTACTGGAGAGCTGTTATCTCAACCCGTGGGAGTTACATTCCTTCAATTCTCCTCCCCATCCCTCCGGGAGCGGAGGGAGGAAGGAAAAGGGAGGGAGTGAGCGAGCGGCTGCGTGGTTCCAAGTTGCTGGCTGGGCTTGAACCATGACATAAGATTAGAAGAAAGAGCAGCTACTATTTTTAAAATATCCCTTTGTTTCAGAGGAAAAACAAATATTTTGACTGTGCTTTTCTGTTCTTCCTTAACTGCTTCAGGGGCTTTTTCCTATACAATTTTTTTTTTGCGACACTCTGTTATGGTTGCTGGAAAAGATTATTTTTCTTCTATCCATTTTGTTCTTTTCTATTTGGCAACCATTGATTTTTTTCCTTTTTGTTTTCTTCAAAGGTAAAATTAACAGGGGTCTTTCCATTTAGCAACTTCAGTTAATACAGCACCTTGTCAGAGCAAAATTGTTTTATTTGTTCAGTGCTGTGCAACTATAGGAGCAGTGTAGCTCTACAGGACAGGACCAGTGCATGTACAGTTAAAAATATGCATATCCTTTTTATTACAACTTATTACAGGACAGTTTCTCAGCAGACACACAACTGATTGATTAGCAAAGTTGAGGAGGGATCTACAGTGTGAAATTCCTGTTGGCCTTAACAGGAAAGCAGTGTTTCAAAAAAGCAGTGTTTCAAAGCCTCCTAGGCTTGATGGCAACAGCCAGTAAAGCACCTTGCAAATAAAAAAAACTAGTTTCATAAGGTCTCTTTTAGAAGATAAAACATAATTCACTATGGCCAGTGGTTGAAATTCCTCAGTAACTGGACTCAGAAAACCAGAGTCCATCCCATTTCTCAGGGGTGCTGCTCAGGAGAGATCAAATTCTGTATAAAAGGGGCCATCAGTGTTTATGTGTGTCTCAAAGGATTCTGGAGATCAGCTCTATTAAAAATTGTCAGTGCAAATGCAGTGTAAAGAAGGCAACAGCTCCCAAGCCTCATCCCAGAGACGATGTACTCCCGAAACAGGACACATGGATTTTTAAGACGATATGTCATCTGTAAGGCATCCTCAGATCCTTCAGCATGAAAATTTCTTTGGATACTATTACTGAACACCACATGAATAAGCATCTTAGAAACTACTTTCCCTCACCTATTTTTACCTCATTTTTCCAGCTTAGCTGTTTCTAGATCATGTAATTGTCCTGGGTTCAGCTGTAACAGTTATTTTTCTCCTTCTTAGTAGCTGGTGCAGTGCTGTGTTTTTGGCTTTACTCTGAGAACAATGCTGATAACACACCAATGTTTTAGTTGTTGCTAAGTAATGCTTACCCTGATCAAAGGGCTTTACAGTCTCTCATGCTCTGCCAGGGAGGAGGGGCACAAGAAGCCAGGAGGAAGCAGAGGCAGGACACCTGACCCAAACTGGCCAAAGGGGTATTCCATACCACAGCACGTCATGTCCAGTATAGAAACTGGGGGGAGTTACCCAGAAGGCCCAGATCACTTCTTGGGTCGGGCTGGGTATCGGTCAGCAGATGGTGACCAGTTATATTGTGCATCACTTGTGTTTATTGGTTTTTTCCCTTTCCCTTTTTAGCTTTATATTCTCTCCCTTTGTTATTTCCCTTATCATTATTATTATCAGCAGTAGTAGTTTCATATTATACTTTATTTACTGGACTGCTCCTATCTCAACCCGTGGGATTTGCATTCTTTCGATTCTCCTCCTCATCCCATCCGGAGTCTGGGGAAAGAGGGATGTGAGTGAATGGCTGCATGGTTCTGAGTTACTGGCTGGGCTTAAACCACGACACTAATATAATACCCGTGTGTTTCCTTGTGTCAGTATGGTAGCTGGAATATGCTGGGATGTTTCTATTACTGGCTTACAGACACTAATTCATGGGATACAAAACCAGGAGGTCATATATAATAGCGTTATCTTTAGCAGATGTTTCTGCTGAGAGCTCACAAGGTCCATATCTTCCCAGCTTTGGGCTGCAGAGTGAGATCTCTTAAATATGACTTTCCCAACTGTACATTTATTATTGCATGGATTCTGTTTGTTGACAGGTAGAGAAGACAGGAACCAGACTGCTTGTTATATGTTTTTGCCTCATAGTAAATTTCAGTATCTAAGTAACACTCAGATACCATAGTGGATAGCAAGCCTCCTTAATACAGTCAGCATGGAAAAGGGAAAAAGAAACAATCTGATCACCTAGGTTATTATCACATACTGGAATCCATTTAAAATAGGAACTCTAAAGCATCTAATATGTCCTCATTAAATATCTGGAGAAGAGCATAATCTTTACTTTAAGTGGTGAACCATGGATTCTCTTAGACAAATGACAAACTTAAAAAAGAAACAAGATGTATATCCAAAAAAAGACGAGGAACTATAGAGCAGCTCGTCTCTGAGCTGCATGAGCTGATCTCCTGAGCACGTGATTCACCTTAAAAACTGTGCACGCAAAATATTATCCAGAAGCACAAATGGAGATACTGTGTTTATGCCACTCGGATGTTTGGGACCTGGTACAAGCACGATTTTCAGCATATTGAGTTATTGCAGGATTTAGGTAAGAGTCTCAGCTGAGTGTAAATTTACAAGCTCAGACAAAGCCTGATTTTATTACCTGGCCTGGTGGAGCTCTGTAGCATTTTCTTACTATCATGATTGGTGTTACAGGAGCTAAGAACTGATAGATTAGATTGCAACAAATACCTGTGTCATATACTTCACATTGAGTGATACGTAAACCATAAAGTCAATTAGCATTTTTTACTTATCACTCTGATGTGAGTACCCAGGTCTCCATTTCCTCACCCATAGGTTCTTTTCAAAAGCGTGTTACCACTGTAATTTCCAACTTGCAAAATAAGTTTGTCTGAATAAAAATCTGAATTTTGATATTTAAATAAAAGGCAAACATCCAAGCAGGTTGACTGATTTGCATAATTTTATTAAGTTAAAACTTCAGCTAAATTAAATAGACTTACATTTCATTGTAACATATAAGAGATTTAAGACTAATTCCACTTAAAATTTGTCTAATACTGATTTTAAGAGTGGTTGCATTTGTAATCAAATAAGCACACTAGAACATTATTACACTAATGATACATTGTTAAGTTATAAATTAAAAATATTACTGCCATTTATTTCATAATCCCACATAGTATTTGGATGCACTAAATAAAAATTAAAATCCTGGAAATGGTTTCCTGCAACTAACTGTACTAAAAGCTGCTTAGATACAGACTTGCAGACTTACAAATATTTTTAGTGTGGATAATTTTAAAAGATGTCACTGTTTTAGAGCCTAATTTAAATCTAAAATAAAAAAAAAGACATCTGATTCTGGCATTGTGTAAACCTGTGGGGAATCTCTGGAGAATGCAGCTATGTGTTGAGTAACACATGTGGACTTCCAGAGTTCATAAAGCAGTCATAATTTTTCTACCAAATCATGCCCTAGTGGATTGCAGGATGCTATGGTCAAAATTATAGCATGAAATTTATACTTGAGTAATGTGTATCTGCATTTAATAAACATCTCCTTTAGACAAATGCAGGTCTGTAACTCTAAAAGCAGCACTATCAACAGAAAGACAGTGTGTGAAATCCTGTTAAGGATTTTCTGAAAAGAGAAAGCTTTCTATAGAAAGAAAGACAGTTATTCTTAAAAATAAAATAAAATTAAAAAAATAAAGAAGAAAAAGAAATCCTTGCATGAGATGAAAAGGACAAGTGACTATAAACATGTAAGCAGTCAACCCCCAACTGGGAAATAAAAATAGAAGAAGGGCCATTAGGCCCAGAGATGTCATCTGTGTCCCTCCTCTATGTCTGTGCAGAGGATGCAAGGCAAGGGAGAGATGCATTGAACCTCCCCACACAAAAGTATATTATATTATACCATCTGTTTTTCAGTCAATAGTAAGGCTTCTCACTCCTTAGTAGCTTTTGACACTGGCTTGTAAAATGGACATTGAGTCAGTATTTCAGTCCAATTTTCATGACCAAGAGATCAGAAAATAAAAGAGTATTTAACTATTAAAGGAACAATAAGAGTTGAGGGTAATTGATAAATTCAGTAGCTGACCTTCAGGCCTTATAATAATCCTCTTCTTGAAGTTTCCAGTGACCAACCTAGGTCCCAGTGCTGCAAACAGGATCCCTTTGGGCTCTAAGCACACTGTTAAGGCAAAGGCAGGTAGGTTTGTGTGCACAGCTATCTTGAGCTCCTTTCACACTTTAGCTGATCATGACAGCTGTGCCATGTAGGCAGCACTGGATCTC
This sequence comes from Nestor notabilis, assembly GCF_000696875.1. Taxonomy (NCBI): domain Eukaryota; kingdom Metazoa; phylum Chordata; class Aves; order Psittaciformes; family Psittacidae; genus Nestor; species Nestor notabilis. The sequence goes on along the minus strand of NW_009914984.1, from coordinate 12,031 downwards.
ACTGGGAAAAAGAGGGGGAAGGTGTCAGTAAGAGAGACAGGACACCCCAAACACGGCTGTCCCCCAGCCAGGCGGGGAGCCCCCCACTCTCCAGCAGCAGCTTTGCAGGGCGTTCCTCCACAAACACACACTCATTCATTTCTGTCTGCTAAGTCTAACCACATTCCCTTCATTGTTTGTAACAGTTTTGTTCCCCTTGTAAATCTTTTCAGGATGTGTAAATGTAATGTTTAATATCATGCCTTGTAAAAGCTACGCTCTGAAAATGGACAGATGTTTCCAAGTAGGTAATGAGTAACATCTTTCTCCAGCTTTCCTGGCAGACGCAATGGAAAACAAATACATATGCATACGTAGGTTACACTCCTCTCAGAGAAGTAGTGTTACCAGCAGTTTCCTTCCAGTGGACAAGCTGGTCAAAGAAAATTATTTTCTCACAGCATCTCTCACAACATAATGGTTGGACTCAATGATTTTAAAAGCCTTTTCCAACCTAAATGATTCCATGATTCAATATCAAAGTTTCTCCTTTAATTGGCTGAAACACCATAACGATCCCCCCCAAAGCAGCTCAATCCACTGCCAGCTTAATCCAACAGCCATTTCACTCTGAAGAATAGGAAAAATAGATATGTGTTCAGAATTATGTTTTGTAATACAAATTAAATCAGTTATAGGAAATCATTCTGGACATACAAATGAACTAACATAAAAAACAAGGGAAAAGAAACCTGACGGCTGTTTATTTTTAAGTACAGAAAAAGAAACATCAATACACTTTGTAAAATAATAGTCCATCTCACATAAAACTCTAATAGGGGGTCATTAAAAAAACTAGGGTAAGAATTCCTTCTGTTAAATATGACAAAAATATTTAGAAAAAGAAGTTGCAAAACGCACTTTTGTAGCTTTAGCTATGTAGATATTACCAAAGGGGCCGCTTTTACTAAATCAAAAGTAATTAAAGGCAGTTAACCACATACACTTTTGTATGATTTAATAAAAACAAAACACAGTCAAGTCAACTTTAAAGAGGGATTTAAGAACTGTAGGTGAATTAAAAATCTTGTTTCCTACTTTCTTTTAACTAATAGGGCACTAAGAATTAAGCAAATGAAGTGCTTGTCATCTGAAACAGTGCTGTGAAAACTCCAAAAGGCAGCGAAGTAGTTTTGAAAATCCCCAAAGAAAAAGCAGTCAAGAGTCAGCACAACCATCAGCCCAGCTCCACGGTAGTGCCCTTGGCAGGGACCTTAAGTGACAGAAGCTCTTTTGGTCTACATGCAGGTCTCGCAAAGGGGACTTCTGATTTTACGGTGCACTTCTTTGCAGCTTTTATGTGGGTGCTTGCTCTCAAGCACTTGGATTGCAGAAAGGGAGCAGCAATTTCATGGTATGACCTTTTCTGGGGAAAGGGAGCAGGTGGTCACTGCATGTTCTGTACAATTCGTGAGAATAAGCAGCTTTTAAGGTGCATAAAACATCAAGTATCTCAAGTCTGGCACACCCAAAATCAATTGGAAAATCCTGATCCACATAATTATTGCTATTTAATGTCCCTAAATTCCAAATAATTATTTCCCTGACCCTTATCTGGAACTAAGAGTTACACATGGGAGTCAAGGGTGGTACATGATGCCTGCCAGCTGCAGCACCCAAGATTTCCTCATTGCACATTTTAATAACAAGCGATTTTTCCTGTTTTCCCAACATATTGGACACATTCAGCTCATTCAATTCCACTGTGACTCCTTTTCAGTGAAGACTTAGAAATATGGGCATCAAATAAATTCAGTGTCTCTCTTCTGCTCAGGAAATTGCAGGACAGATTTGAAATTTGCAGGATTATTATTCAGAACTGTCCATCGACCTAAGCACACTTTGTGCAAAGGGTTCAGCCCTTGAGCTATTCCTTTTGGCTCTCTGGCTGCTTGCTGATAGGTGCAGCATCCAACTGCTTGTGTCAGATTCGAAGCTATCATTTCCAGATGCCCGACAAGCCTTCACAAATTGAAACCTAAGTGATGTGGAGATAGCCACAAAGCACAGCACAAGCCTTCACACAGACAAATATGATGATCAGCATATCTGGATCTGACACACTGAAAGCTAAAAATGCAAAAAAAAATCACCACTGTGAGTCTACCTAGAAAACCACCAATACAGGTTTTAATTCTTTCAGCAGAATAACTATTTATAAATACGTCCTAATGAATTCACACAGGTCGGCAGACAGCATTACTGTCTTTACAGAAGACAAGCTAGGGTTTAATAGGAATAATTTTACTTCTGCAGGTCTTTTGCTCATCCTATGGCATTTACTAGAGAATTATTTTTCTCTAATGGATAGCTTAAAAAGCTTCATATAATTGATTCATTCCTTCTATTTTTCTATGGCATTTTGGAGTCATTTCTACAGACTATTCTTGGCTTCCCTCCTACCAGCTTCGCCTGACACTTGCCTAAGGGGCTTCTGCATTTGAAATCGACAATTGCAGAAATCTCTTTAAACTTTAGTTCTCTATCTTTATTTTTACTCTTCTTCTACATTGCCATAACAGCAGTCTGCATTTTGCTTTAAGAAACCCACCGGGCATGATTTACTTCATTTCCCAAAGTAGGAAAAAGTTTGAACTTTCAGGGAACTATGCTGAATTTTCAAGCTATGCCCAAGTAACACATAACCTTACTCACCTGCCACGTCCCTTAAAAGCCCAACAGAACCCACATTGCTTAGCAAGACCTGGGGCAGTTTTATTAAACACACCAGAGACGCAGCTGCTTTGTGCCCAAATGCTGGAGGGGACAGGGCTGAGCATCCTCAGTTGGCTGGGCAGGAGACTGCTCGCCATTTCTTGCTCCAGGTCCCACAACAGCCACTCTGCACCAGTACCCGACTGAGGTGTGTGTGTGTGTGTGTGTGTGTGTGTGCTTTTAAATTTTGTGCACCTCAGTAATACTATTGCTTGGCTATAAAAAACAAAGTTACATCTAGCCATGTACAGTTTTGTGCTCATACTGCACATATGACCATAAGAATAGCATAGCATTATTTTATACAGCACTATTCCAGACTTTGTGTAATTCCAGCCAGCAGAATAACTAAAACTAAAGATTTATATTGTTTTAACATCTCTTTGGATCGCTATTTCAAGAATGGTTAAATATGAGGCAGGAAAGCTTGCTAATCCCTCAACAAACCTAACAAGCAAATAAAAAATAAAAACACTACTCCAATACATATATTGTTCTAATCATGATTCATTTGATTCCATTTCATCATGGAAAAAGAAATAAGGGAAATAAATCTGTCTACAAATGAGCTTTTAAGGAAATTAAATAATCAAGAACATTTAAGGAATATATTCCAGAGGAAGCCTTAAGAGATGTGCAGACTTGACTCCTCAGAAGGGAGGGAAGATTTGCTTTGTGGCTAAGGTACAGACCAAGACATCAGTCTATATCCCTAGTTGGATCACTAAGATTGTGTGACGTTAGGAATTTAAACCTTTCCAGTATAACCTTGGCCTTATTAAAATCAACAGCAGAATTCCCATTAATTCAACATTACTAAGACTTTCTGTGCTTCAGCTGTCCCATGGTTTATCAGCATCTGAAACCAGGCACCTCAGCCCCTTCCTAGCACACACAAACAACACAAAGATAAACTTAGCAGAAATTACATGATACCAAATACCAGAAAGTGCATAGTTAATATGCTCATCTCAGTAAAATCACAGGTGCCTCTGAGCAACATAGAGCATTAACTGTTATTGTCCTGTTGAAGTACCCCGTCTCTGTTTCTATGGACAAGGACCGAGATGAGCTCCTCACAGTGCAGCTGGAGACCTTGCACTCCATGTGTTAGGTAGGAGACAATCATAGAATCATAGAATCATAGAATAATTAGGGTTGGAAAGGATCTTAAGATCATCTAGTTCCAACCCCCCTACCATGAGCACAGACAATGATTGACTGTAGAGAGGAGCAATGGCAAAACCATAAGACTGACCAATGTGCTAAGCGGACTTTCAGGCTAACTGCTGTGAATTTTTTTTAGGCATCGTGCACACACTAATTTTAGGGAAGCCTTTGGAGCTGCTTCACAGATAGTGATGGGGAGAACTTTGTGAGCAGAGAAGACAGGAGGGAAAGAATGCGCACAACCCACTTATTTGTAAGGACATAGGTTGGAGCTACCTACAACCTGCCAAAGCCTAAAGCTCCTCCAGAAATAATGAAATAGCAATGAATACCAGGAATTAAACGTTTATTTACCTCCGATGCAATGACAGATATAGCTATAGTATGGTAAAGCAGTCATTGTGTTTGAGTGCATGATGGGTTGTTAGTCTGTATTCTGTTTATATGGAGTCTCTAAGAGAAACTCATGAACTTCCAGAAAAGGTTTGAATGCTTTGGGGGTGACTGTGATTTAAAAGTGGCAGTAAAAGAAAAAAGAAGACCAGGAAGATAGTGGTTAATTGACCTTTATTGTGCCTTCTGGTTCACTTAGAAATGGAAATTAAATTAACATGATAATTCAGTCCTACTGTGTTAAGACTGCTATAAGCCCATTAAATTTTATGGCCATTGATTTAACATTTTTTTCTATTAAGTGGGTTTAATTTTCAGTATTGTCATGCAGGTTCTGAAAAGTTGTGGCTTGGAAGAACCTCAGTGGATGAAACACTGTGTAGCTGCTTTATGCCAGTAGCTCAGTAACTGGAAAGCATGAACCCAGCCTCTCACAGGCGTATGCTGATTCTGGCACCCACCCTATGCAAAGCACAAGGAAGTACTGAGGAATGCATGGGCTGCCATCATTTCCAGAGTGAAGCTAAGCGTGCCTGGCATCTAACACCCTCAATTTAGCATCAAGGAAAGAAGTTAATCCTTCTGAAATGCTCTCTGTGATGATTCTGCACACTTCTTTCAAAAAATTTTGAAATTGGGCTCATGTTTGGTGTGGCAGCTTGCTCATCCCTTCCATCTTCTGGAGAAGAAAATACAGCCTGCTACTTCTTCAGAAAGAAAAGGCAATGTCCTTTTCACAAGCCCTAATCTTGCAGCTAACTCCCTGTAGGTATATGCCCATAGCTCCACAAAGCTTGAATTTTTTGTTATTCTTTTCTATTTGATTATTGTATTTAAATCATTCTTCAGTATTTACAACAATTAAGTAATCAAGTTTAAAGCAGAGCTGGTTGGAAATCTGTTAGGAATTTCCATCCTACAAAACCAGAAGTGTAGATTTAAAAAAATGAACATACAACTAAGTAACTAAGTTAGGGAAAGGTTTCTTGTGTCTACTGAATGTCAGTGAAAAACCTAGAAATGGAAGGGTAGCCTTCCAAAGGGTAGTTCTGGAAAAAGGTGATGTTATTCTATGCAGATTTATATGAGTATTTTTTCCCATCCTAAAAAGACAGAGAATTGTGTTGCCACATTTTTGCATAATAATCTTTTCTGGAGGCTGATAGTACTCTTAATATAATATTTTTCTTCCTGTGAAGTAAGATATAATTGGAAGGGGAATGTCATTTATATAACACTTTTCTTCCTGACTTACTATTTATTTATATATATATATATTCTTTCTTGAACAAATGAAGCCAAATTCATAATATGAGCATTCTGTTTACTGCACATTTTCCCATGGTGCGATGGTTACTCCTCACTAATTTCTCATAATAAAATGCTCACTTGCACACAAAAGAAACTTTAGTAATGCAAAGGTGTATGGAAAGCAGCCTGTACAGTTCATAGGAATATATTACCAACAAAATCCCACACCACAAGTGACACCAATCTATCCTTCCTTTTCTCTCTCTCTCTCTTCCTTCTTTCCTTTCTTCCTTTTTTCCTTCCCTCCCTCCTTCCCTCTTTCCTTCCTTCCTTCCTTCCTTCCTTCCTTCCTTCCTTCCTT
>NW_009914984.1:0-5930 GCF_000696875.1 Nestor notabilis | reverse complement strand
CCTCCCTCCCTCCCTCCCTCCCTCCCTCCCTTTCTGCCTTCCTAATTCTTTCTTTCAACTGAATCTAGAAATATGCACCAAACTCCCCACATACCAACAATGTTCTGATATGACACTTGGCTCTTTAACTTTCCAGAGCTGGCAGAAAATAAGGGAATAAAACCATTTCCTACTATTCTTGGCAATAAATGCCTGTCTGTGTTAATTACACTTTACGTTGGTACTCATCATTCAGTCAACACTGCCTGCTTTGCAACTTCTCTACAAGTGACTAAACCCCAACAGCATTGCTGTTGATGGCAAGCCATGGTGAGGCATAAGTTCCCAAGGAGCAGCAGCATTTCAGGACCAGCCATGGCCATCCACGGTGCAGAGGGCTGCCTTATTTCCCACAGTAGCTGCACACACTTCAGGGTTGCTGTCATGTTGGAATTCAGCCCGGTGAGTTAGAGTATTTTATTTTACCTTGTGTCTGAAACTTTCAAATAGAAACGCTGTAAAGAATGCAGTCATCAAATTAAATGACAAATAACAATAATAATGGGAAAATTAATGCTCCATAAGCAAAAGGAAGAATGGATTTTCAACTAATGTTAGAAGCAATGTCTAGAGAAACACCAAGGAAGTTTTTCCAGAAAGGTGAACTACCAGAATATGGTTTAGTGGAGGAGTAGAGGAAGTGACAAATTAAAATAGACAAGCTTGGAAAGAAAGGATTGAATGGCAGACAGGGCCTTGAGCAGAATATGAATGGCTAAAACCTACATAAGGAAAGGCATGAGTATTACCTATCCACTCTTCACCAGAAAACTCAGACATGTGGAAGGTTTATTTAACTTTACCAGACCTGATTTCATCAAGTTTTCAGCATGGTAGTTTCTAATTTGGTTTTCAGGCAATTTAGAGCTGCTTTTTCCACTTCCCTGACATGGAATGCAAATATATATTCACATAATGGAATTCCATATCTTCTATCACATGCTGTTCTGTACATATGTGTGTGTGTGTATATATCATGATCTCTAGAAAAAGTTTCAGATGAGGGTTGGGCCAAGTTCATGTGATTTTGTCCTTATTTTAGAAGATTCATCAATCCTAGTCAAGGCTGTTTCAGACTTGAGACCAGTTTTACTCCTATTTGTGCAGAACAGTGCAAATTCACTTTCTTTCCCTGACCCTGGCCCATGACAGAATGTCTGTATCAGTGCAGAGCAGACAATGATATCCACTCCTAGGATGCTTCATTATTCCGTCTGGGAGCAGAATCTTTTGCTTTCACCATCATAGTCAGAATAGGAAAAACAGGACCACATCCAGGCAACTTCAGGCTGTGGTGAACAAAAGGTGAATCATTTATTTTCCTCTCCAAAATAAGGGTCAGAACCCAAACAATCCATTACCTAGGGGTGACTAAAATCTTTCAATTACTTTTTTTTCTTATGGAAAGGTGTAATTTTTTATTTGAATAGATAATCACAGGGACTATTTGTTCCTGATTTAAATTTGGAAATTTTTACTGAAAAACTCCAAATCCTGTGAGCTAAGAGGTTTGAAGGTTTGGGATTTGCAGAAGGAGCTGTACAAAATCTCTTTTTTTGGTAATGAGTACAGTAACTTTCCTACTAGATCTGGATTTCTACTGAGGGCTAAGACAGCTACAACAAAGCTGCATGATGAGCTGTAAACCTCCATAATGGTGCTTACTTGGGATGACACAGTGGTTAAGGGAAAAGCCTGGGTGAATCCAAACAAGATCTACCACAGGAGATGCCTGGAGGGAGAAGGAGAATAAAAGGGGAAAAGAAAGGGAAGAAGAGAGAATAGGAAGCGCCTGTATCCCTGAAGCATTCGGGTCATCCCAGTTTCCCCCTGCAGCACTGCTCACAAGAAACTGAAAAGAAAGACTTTACATCCTAAGCTGCTTCACCAGACCTGTGCATGAACCAATCTTAATCTGGGGACAAGAATTTGGTCCCAAAACTTGTATGCCTTTTATCAGCACCATGTGATTTTATTGTTTTTATGTCTTTGAGTTTTACTCGGTTTGTGGGTTTAAATCAAACAATTAACAACAGAATGTGGTTTCTATTTGTGGTTTCATTCCAACATCTATTGCAAAAAGTTACAGTGACACCATTCCCTGTGTATCCCAATTATTGCTGCAGATGTACATCTGAACACAATCAGCTTATAAAGCCCTGCTGTTCATCTGTCTAAAACTGAAGACCAGAAAACAGACTCTAAAGTGTTTAAGATTAAAAAAGGAATAAAAATAAAAAGGAATGAAAAGGGAGGGAGAGGAACCTCTGAGACAGATTTCTTTTTAAATTCAGTCCAGATTGGTGTTGCCCAAAAGCTGTTCTCGACAGCTCATAGCTCTACTGTAGCCTTCATGATAACAGTTGGTGGCCTCAGTCACATCTTTGGCATGTTGTTTTCTGCAGTATGCCTCTCTTTTCCTGCAGGAAGGTCACAGGGAGCCTCAGCAGGAGGGCAGAGGGGAATGGGCCCCACAGCAGCTCCTCCAGGCTCTGCCCCCTAACAGAGGTGCCCAAGAGAGGAGTGGAAGCTGCTTTCTGATGGCAGATGGGCAGAGGAGACCCTTGGCCTATGGGGGTGGAGGATACATGGACGGTGCAGATTTGCATCATACTCCCTCAACGCCTCATTCATGGGACATTCCAGGCCACAGGCACTTCTGCTGTGTATGAAGGAGGGTGCTCAGCCTGTGTTAACCTAACTCTTCCCTGGGCTTTCTGGCACTGTGCTCTTCTAGTCCACACCATTGCCTCATTTCGTGAACCCACAGTCATCACAGGAAGGCATGCAGTGACATGATGACTACAAAATGAATTAATATTAAAATAGTAACAAGCACTTATTTTAATTACTTCTTCTCATGACTGAATTTTCATTGCAAGCTTGGACACCCAAATTATTTCAGTGAGAACACTGCTGCCTTTTTTTCATGAGGGATCTCTCAGGCAAAGATGTGGCAGTGTACTTTGAGCAATATCACAGATCAATACTCACCTTTTTCCAGACTCAGATTGATTAATATCCATGACATACTAACTGTATAATGAGCATGGTACAATTAATCCTCCCTGTGCAACAGAAATAACCCATTAACTGAAGCAAAAATACACAGTGTGTCAACACCGATCAAAAGCTTAGCAAGATGAAAACTGCTGAGCTTGAGCTTGGGTTTGAATTCAACTCTCAAACCCAAATTTAGCAAGATGGTAAACAACCTGGAGGATCCTTTGCATTATGTAATCTCACTGAGGCCAGCAAAGTTCTGTGGCTGATTTTGGGGCTGCATCAGCAGCATTTCATCCTCACCATGTCACAGTTGCCTTGTCTGGTCCTGACTGAGGAGAGGGAATATCTCTGCGGGATCTCTCTGGTTCTCAATATAGATGTGTGAGAAATCCACCTTTCCAGTGCCTAGATTGTTAAGTATTTGATATGGGTCAAAATATCTTGCAAGTCTTTCTGTTAAATTATTTGGTTTAGGGTTATATTCTTACTTTACTGAAGCGATGAATGCTGCTCTTCAAATTAAGATACTATAGTAGCAGTTTCAACTCTACTGTCCCAGTCCCATAGCATAGGAAGGAAGACTGAAAGAAAATCACAGAATCATAGAATAGTTTGGGTTGAAAGGGACCTTTAAAGGTCATCTAGTCCAACCCCCTTCAATGAGCAGGGACATCTTCAAGTAGATCAGGTTGCTCAGAGCTTGGTCCAACCTCAAATATTTCCAGGTGGACGTCTACCACCTCTCTGGGCAACCTGTTCCAGTGTTTCACTACCCCCATCAAAAAATTCTTCCTTATATCTAGTCAGAATCTACCCCCTTTTAGTTTAAAACTATTACCCCTTGTCCTATCAAAATCATATCCAGCAGGCCAAAGACAGAGAAGAAAATGACCATGACATTTTGCCTTCCACAGCCAGGCAGACAACCATAGGAAAACGTGGGTAAAGGTGCAGTTTAGTGATGAGGAGGGGCTTTCAGAGAGGAAAAGGCTCCCAGCACCCAGCCACGTTGCCATGTCTGGCACAGTGGTGCAGCATGGTGAGGGCAGCTGCTGCTGCAGGCAGATCCTGCTTGCTTGAAGAAGCTGGACACCCACGGTTTCCCCAGCCAAACACAACGTCATTGCCAGCAACAGACCAACAGCTGACATTACTGGACTCATCAACTGTACATAATGTTGGTAGATTATAATAATACTATTATTGGTAATGAAGATGATACCTTTACTGGTAATAATACTGCTAAAAATAAGGTTTAAAAGTGGGAAAGAACAGGGGACAGATGACCACAGCTTAAGCCCATGTAGATCAGAGTTGAAGAAGTGTTCCTTATTTTGCCTGTAACCATCTTACGGTATACAAACTACTCTGGAAATAAAAGGTGCAACTTGGTTGCTATGACTGACCATTGCCATATGGACCATAGGCTCTTGACAACTGTGATGTCTCTTTCTGCAGCTACAGGTTGCTCAATGAGAGAAGACAAAAATACAGAAGACTGAAGATTGAAAGCCCTGAGTTCTCACTGTCTGGGAGCTAAGTTTTACTCTAAGAAAGCAAAAGGATCGTGAGAACACTGTCAAGCCTGACCTCAAAAGTGTGGTATTCAGCATCCCTCCCAACAGCTGCTTGCCAAGACTGAGTTTCACTCTTAGTAGAGAGAGCAATCAAAGGTTAAAAATGAGGAAAACATGAAGGTGAGGGAAATATTAATATCTCCAGGTACTGGAGTCTATTTTATGGCTGCTTCCTGAGCCAAACACAAACTACACTAGCAACGTGACCAGAGCCACAAGCAAAGAATTACAGAAACCTAGTGCAAGTGTAACAAAAGCAGAAAAACTGCTTCCAAGTCCATAGGAGTCAGGGGGGATTTCATTCACATTGTGTGTCTTAGAAGATAAAAAGCTATTTTGAACCACGTTTTAATATGCTTATCAAAGGAAAGATAGAAATCCAACAATAACATCCCAAATTTCTCACAGATGGAAAATGGGAATCAAAGGGGTTTGCATAGAAATCTGTTGAAGTCAGGTTTTGTTTAGACAGTAATTCCTGCAAAGAATCAAACCACTTTCCCCTTGTTTTAATTTGGATTCAGCTTTAGACGTTGGAAGCCATCTGTCCTCGCAAATCCAGTGCAGACAGAAAACAATCCTGACTGACTTGAGCCAGAAATACATGGTTATTTCAGTATCCATTGATGAAAAAAGTGTTGAGGTCAAATCATCCCAAGACTATTTCACCACAAAATGGCTACACCCCATTTAGGCATTTGTAGGAGCATGGCTGACAAAGTACAGATGGATTTAAAACATAAGGTTGTGTGAAAGTCATGTTTTATATCAAAATTTATCTAATACTGCTCAGTAGGGTGTGCAGAGGAGCAAGAGAGGGGTACCCTCGCTGATGCAGGGAGCGGCAGTGATCAGTTCAGCAAAGGGGACAACACCTCATCATCTCTCAGGTGGGAAACAAAATCTGTGTCTACTAGGAGAAATAGAGTGTCTGTCTGTCTTCTCAGAAACCAGTCTGGGGGAGAAGGTGGATCACCCTAACACCACTAATGGACTAAAGAGCAATGCCGCAGATGAGGGGATGAGGCACCCCATTGTTCAAAATATACATCTCAAGATGAAAACTCATCAACATTAAGCTTTCCAGCCTATTAACTGTAGTATTTTGGGTCAGAAGAATGTACTGCAGGGGGAAAAAGGTACCTGGGGATTCACAAAGCCAAGGACAGCCTCCCTTCTTATCAAAACATGTCACCTAAGAATGAGAAGACAAGCTCTGGGGACAGGACTCTACCCCATCACACCTGTCCCCATCTCCCATCATCATCTACTTCAGTGAAAACTAGCACTGTCCTGGGTTCAGCTACA
>NW_009914983.1:96183-124948 GCF_000696875.1 Nestor notabilis | reverse complement strand
GTGTCTCTCCAATTTAGAGACAAGGATGCTACGTGGGACTGTGTCGAAGGCTTTGCACAAGTCCAGGTAGATGATGTCAACTGCTCTGACCCTGTCCATCAGTTCCTTAGCCCTACCCTAGAAGGCCACGAAACTGGTCAGGCAGGATTTCCCCTTAGTAAAACCATGTTGGCTGTCACCAGCCACCTCCTTGTTTTTCATGTGCTTTAGCATGCTTTCCAGGAGAATCTGCTCCAAGATTTTGCCGGGCACAGAGATGAGACTGACTGTCTGTAGTTCCCTGGGTCTTCCACCTTCCCCTTCTTGAAAATGGGGGTTACATTTCCTTTCTTCCAGTCATCAGGAACTTCACCTGACTGACATGATTTTTCAAATATGATGGACAGTGGCTTAGCAACTTCATTCACCAGCTTAAATGTCAAGCACCAGCAATAAACGTTTGCTGAAGTCCAGGAAAAGAAAGTTCATATTAACAGAATTTATTAAATAAAAAGTCAATGAAAGCTTCAACAATACCGAAGATAAAGCCACCAGACTGAGAATTCTCCCAGAGTAATTCATTGCTCAAACTACACCAGGATTAACATCTGATAAAAGTAACACAGAGAATTACACTGTCAGTACCACACTGGTGACACACAGAGCAGACAGCTAATCATATACATTTTTCGCAGTTATTTCTGTTCTGATTTTGACCCAGAAGGATCACAACACCAGCCAGAAGCTGCACCTGAATCTGTAATCAAAATTACTAGATTGGAAATACAAAGCTCGTAGAAGTAATCTCTCAGAGGTTTTCCAAGAGCAGACACTCAGCATTTTAATGATAAGAAACAATAAAAGGTAATAAAAGGCAAAACCTGATATCTTCACTATCCTCTTATGTCCATAGTCATGTCAAAGTATCTGAGCTAAGCATGCCAATGTAAAGCTTTAAGCAATGGCAAAACTCCCAGTAGAATTCCTATTATTTTCTAGAGCACAAGAGTATCATATTTGTAGACTCCATTTTCTCATTTAACAAATTCATTTCCCTTTTAGAGATATCAGGGCAATCTACCAGGACAAAGTATCAGGACAATGCTATAACTTGCTTTGATATAGCATTCCAGGTGTAGAGATACTAAAACCAACTGGCAGAGAAAAATTTACCCTACACATCATAACCTGAAAAAGTAACACACTGTGCTCTTTAAAGCATTCTTTTAGATCAAATCTACAGTAAACTAGGACTTAAGGAGATTTGTTCATAGCATACTTACGCATAGTATTCTCATCTCATTTATTCCAGAATGTGGAACTTTCAGTAAAATGCCCATTTTTCCCAGTTATACTTTCTTTGATTTTCTTCCGAAGATTCTTGCTTCTGTACATCTTTTTTGCTTTTACCTTTCAGAAATGAGCACCCTTATCATGACTTAAAGGAGATTCCCCGGCTCCCCCTTTTTTTTTCCCACCTACGATTTCAGGTTCAAGTTTTAGCTGTTTCACCCTTCTGCCACTGAGCACACATTTACAGAGACCCATCTGCTTTAAAGACAACTGGACCATCTGTGCATTAGCATAAAAACATACAAAACCAATGCCAGCCATTATGGTCTTTGAAATATATACCCTAAAATTCAGCGTTTTTAACAACACAGTTTATCACTCATAAAAAAACATGGAGTAATATCACAGACATTTAAATTCCAATGTTGCTATGTAGAGGAAATTTTCAGCGTTTTCTTATTATATTTCCAGCCATAGAAAACCTACATTTTAATTCCAAGCTAAGAACCCAAAACAAACTCAGACTGGTAATAAGCCTTTTTCCCCTAGCCAACAATATCTTAACCAAACTTTCCATTTCCTTTGTTTACAAAGTTCCTTCTAACTCCCATGTTACATTCAGCACAGATTCTGAGAGCACCATTCATCTAGGAAATTACTGCTAAATGGGGTAGGAAAATGTTATGATTTGCAACAGCACTGTCACTGACCATGGGTCCCCATGCTTTCTTCTGAATCATATGTACACAAGTGAAAGAACTGATTTTGGAGAGATATGGGTCTGCAAACTGACCTCATTTTCGTATTTCTTTTGTTGCTTTTCTCCGCAAACACCTAAATTTTGTCCTCTTTCAGGCCTGCTAGGAATCAGTCTTCAAAAAACAAACAAAAGAACAAATCTAATGCAAAACCACATGTGTTTGTGAAAAGTGCTAGAACAGTGAAAATGCAAAAAGACAACAAGAGTTTATCCCCAGAGAAGATTCTGCAGTGAAGCCTTAACTGCCAATAAATCTCAGCCCTTATCTGAAGGAGCTGCCTCAGAGACACAAGTGGAGAGTTGTCTCCATGCCCATTCATTCTTTGTTAAAGCTGCCAACTTTGCCTCTTTACACAAAGGACCACAAGTCCAGTGTTTGTTAGTTTGTTGGGGTTTTGGGGTTTTATTTTATTTCAGCTGTGCAGCTCAGCTATGCAAAGCAGCAGAAAAAGTCAGTACACATTCCAGATTAAAAGCGCAAAAACAAACCCTAAGTTTCTTCATACAGAGTACAGGATATGTATGGTGTGATTTTACTCTCACCACTCCAAACAATACACAGTGGAAGATACCTACTGATGATCGCTAGTTATGCTGGGGAGGTTTCTGTTCTCTCCCAGCCTTCAGGACTGCTACCCAGAGAACATCACAACCACTATTAAAGCCGTCTGTATCAAGTGTTAGGACAACTAAAATCACGTAGCCTGGATCTGCTAGCACGGCTTTTACACAGATGTCAGATCTGCCTGTTTGTACCGGGCACAAAAGTGAAACAAATTCCACAGAGCGATTTGGCTTCCCTTGCACAGCAACAGACATAACAGATTTTAAGTACAAAACTTGCTGTTTGGAAGACTTTTTTAATTGCCAAAATGCTACCATCTGTTCTAGGTTTACTGAGAAAGACGGGAAGGGCTGTTGCAGACAGCAATACCACTGTATTTGTGAAATCGGTGGGAAAATGTGAATTGTACATCTGAGACCTTTCCAACCTGCCCCAGCTTTGGTCCCTTAGCCCATACCTCTGAAAACTGGTGCCATGTCCAAAGATGACACTGCTTGTGAACGTTGTCTCAAGTTTCTCCTCAGCACAAGGAAGCATCATTTCTCATACACTCTACAGGGCTTCTTGCAGTCTGAAACCTACTGCAAGAAATTTGGGGTTTGCTAGAAATTACTAGAAATTGAAAGCTGGAAGAAAACTGCCCCTGATCACACAACTAGGAATCCTTAAAGCTTTAAAGAAATTCAAGATCCTGACTGTGATCCCTTTAGGAGAGACTAGCAGCGCAGCTCTTTTAACTCACCACCAGCCTAAACTTAAAGCACAGCCAGCTCTACAGAAAACAGAGATGACGTTAATCAACCTCATGTGAAAGAGAAACAGGAAAAGCTGTGGGTGTCCCAGGGAAGCAGCGCCCCTTTGAGCTTAGGAACGCTTCTCTGACACATTTTGATCTGCTGTATCCTATTTTGGAGCTATGGCACAAAGTACAATCTAGCCCTGAATGGAAGAATAAATGTGGTAATAAAACTCAGACAGGGTGAGACTTAAGTGAGGAGACTCAGTACACCGCAGCTGAATAAAAGTGAATTCTTGCACTTTGAATAGTTGAGGCTGGTAGTTGTCATAAATGTGATACCGAACTAGATGGAATTAGCCTGCCATCGTGGCAGTCCTAACTTTCTTATATTTCTAAAAGGAAAAACATGTTGTATTTCTTTCTATAAATCCTAAATGCTATCTCAAATATTAGGCCTTTCCTTGTAGATAAGAGAGTAAGTGTTAAAAACTGTAGCTGTCTCTAAGTAAAAGCTAAAAATTGAAGGAAGTATCTTTGCCAAAGTATAATAGCAACCTCTGAACTCTTTCTTTAATTTCATATCTGGCTTCTGTTTAATCAAAACAATCTCTTCCCCCATTAAAAGCCACTTTGGCTTAGATCTCTAGAAAACCCAAAGTGCAAGGTCAGAGCAGGAGCTGTTACTTGAAAAAAATGCCATTTCATGAACATAGCTGCTACACTGTCACCACAGTATGGCATTCGTCATATTAAATTTCATTAATTTCTGAAGTAATAAAACTCCATATTATGCCTTTTGCTCAGGCATTAAGAGCCTTCGTGCCAAACCATAGAGCTTTTTGTGTCTTTCAAAAAGTAGTATATCTCCTTGCTATAAGCAACAAACTAATATGGTTTATAGCTCTAATTACAGCCTATTTTCAAAGTTTCTTCACAGAGGCACAGATTTCTGTAGAGGCCTTGGTTAGCGATGCTTTAGAGTGGGATTAACAAGAAATTGCTCACTTACCAAAAGCAAGATATAAATAAGGTGGTGGTTTAGTTCTTTTCACATGGGCAATACTTGTACCAAGAGCAAGACCCTGCAGTTCTCTCAATGAGATCAGTTCTTTCCCATTTTTCACAAGTGTTTTAGTGGGCTGGAGGGTGAAACCTTTAAAGTGAGAAACCTTTAAAGTGATCACAAGAAGAAAGAAGGCGGCACATACATAGTGCAGGGTAGGCACTGCAACATCCAGAAACATTTCAGATTCAATTAGCACTTCCTGGTGTTCCTACAATTTCAGGGCTTCACAAGTGAAATACACAGCAAGACATGGAGTTTAAAGCCTAGAAAAAAGAAAAAACATTACCATAATATAGAATTTTATCTTCAAAGACATGCCAAATTTTCATACCTTTTTCATACCAGATTTACATACTTTTGTTTAGGGTTAGCTTGAATAAACATTTCTAACTTTGGAGACATTATACTCAGAACAAATTTCTCCATGTTTTTAAAGGGTATCGTTAAGAAACTCATCCTGACACCTTGCACTGTGCAAGCAAAGAGCTTTCATTCAGCTTCACTAAAATTCAGGGGGTTTAGTGAAGTTCCCTGGAGCAACTGCAATCTGCCCCTGCTTTGTAAGTTGAAGGACCTATAATTTATACTTGAAACACTTCACTCCCTGAGGGTGCACTCACTCTAGAATGTCAAAATACATCTTTTTAACAAAAACACCAACAGTGGAGTTACACTGTGCTTAAGGCCACAATAATCTTTTGCCTTGATAGGATCAGTGACCAAACCTAAATATTAAACACTGTGCATGAAAAATAAGTGTCCATTTCAGGAGTCAGTTTTACGGCTCAAAGCAATATTTCAACATATTTATAATCTGCTCTAGGATTTCATGTTCTGCTTCAGTTTTGCATTCTTTTTTTCCATTCATGGAGCAAAATTCCATGTGGATGTGCTCTGTTCTTTCTTGAGGGAAGCAAATATATCTTTAATTAATTTAGCAAATTAGTGACATTGCTGAGGCAGAAATAACCTCTGTGCTAATACCACGTCCAGTAGCCCTTTCATGGCAGCTGTTAACACCTCTTCTCACTGCCAGAAACTTCCGGATGGCGACTTGGAACAGAGTCTTTTCATTTCACAATGAGATAAGCAGTTCTAATTCTTTCTGTTGGAGCAAGATGACAGTGTTTTAGTCCAGGAGTTTAAAAAGAATAAATCCAAAAATACCCAAAAAGACAAATACTAAAATTATGAAGTGAAAAACTCTTAACTGAAAACCAATACAAACCAATACATTCCTTTTCTAAAACCAAGGAAGAAAATTAAGTTGAATGAGAGCCCACAGAGTAAAAGGAAGCAGACAAAACCCTAGGAGAAAATCAGGGTGGAGAAGCAGCAAGAGCGTGAGTATGCATCAGGAGCTGAGGGAATCAATAAGAATGTTAGGATCCAGTGGAGATACACAAATCTACACAAGTCATATGCCATAATTCAACTCTAGCTCCGGACAGACAGAAACGAAAGACAGGAAGATATCAAAGTGGAAAGAAAGAGAGGGAGAGAGCAAAAGAGAGAATCACAGAGATTATTTATTTGAAACATCGCATAGTTTATTAGGAAAACTAGATGATAGTCTGCAGCTAAAGAATTGTCAGCTGCAAAGTTCTCCTGCTATAGCTCAGATTTGCCCTTGTGTGTTTTAGCAATTTTATTTAAAAACTTACATAAATCTAAGTAATTTTGCTAATATGTTTCTGCTCCAATTTCAGGCAATGAAACATGGTCTTACTCAGACCTCTAAAACAAT
The DNA here is from genome assembly GCF_000696875.1 of Nestor notabilis. Taxonomy (NCBI): domain Eukaryota; kingdom Metazoa; phylum Chordata; class Aves; order Psittaciformes; family Psittacidae; genus Nestor; species Nestor notabilis. Next base: position 118,799 of record NW_009914983.1, on the reverse strand, counting down.
CAGTAAGTTCCACAAAGAGTGTACTATCAAAAGGCCAAAGCCATAAAACTTATGATTCTCTCATACAACGTGAACAGAGCATTAGAAAGTGTACTATGGGGAATAATCCTGTGCTGGCAAGGAGATAGACAAGATGACTTAACCGGCCTTCTCTATCAATTTCTATGATGTTATCAGTGCAGTACTTGACCTTTTCTCATTAATCATGTCTGCTGCCACATGAGTAGTTTAAAGAGCTTTCAATGTTTTTAAATAACCAAGGAGGTAAAAGATGGCTGTGTCATTATACCATTTGATCTTACCCCTTGCTGCAGGATAAAAAATTTCTTCTCTTGTTCCTTCCATGTTTGCAAAATACAAATTAAAAATCAAAATTGATTCAGGGATCATCTACATCCCCATGGTCAAGCATGTAGGACTTGACTCCCCTCTAAAAAGGGCTGAAAGAAACTGGGGCAAAAATCATTCCCCTATCCCAGTCAGCACTGGTTTCTCAAGCTGAGCAGCCACAGCAAACCAAGCTGGTTGTTCCTATGCAAAGGAAAACAGAACATGTCAGTAGAGCATGGTACACAAAAGGCTTAAATGATGTCTCTCCTCTTCAGTTCATTTGAATTATTTCACGCATTTATACAAGCTAGAAAGATACCTTCTCAAGCCTATTAGTCCTCTACAATTCTAACACATGCAAGTGATTTCTCATTTATAGTATTTGCCACATTTTAACTTTTCTGTGGATGTTCACCTCTGCTGTTACCCAAACTTCTGCTGGAAGCAAAAGATGGAACAGTTGTACAGATACTCATGGGACAGTTCTCATCAAAGGGACACAGGTGGCTGTCCTGACTCCTCACTTCTGCCACACTACATCAGCAGAAAATGGGACTTGCAAAGGGTGTGAACCACAGAACAGATAAACTAAATACTGAACTTATTTACTCCTGATGGAATTTGTTCAGATGGAAACATTTCACTGTTGAGATCATGTTCACCTGTCCATAGGACAGAGCTAGACTAAACCCAACAGAATGAAACACGCAAGTCTGTTCTCTAGGATCATACAAAAGGAGCAGAGAAGAAAATTTGTCAAATTATCATCTTTGGTAGTTCACCTAGAGCCATAACCACTCACTTCTCCATTCTGTTTGGAATTGTGTCCTTCCATTAATATAAATTTTCCCTAATAACCTCTATCATGGAATTATTTTGCCCTCACACTCCATGATTCAACTACCCCACATCCTGAAAGGAAAACAGCTGTCTATGCCCAAACTGCTTTACTGATCCAGCAGAACTGCTGTAAGCAAGCCTGAAATTCTTGTTGTTTTATTTGGAGACCTAGGGAAGATTATGGAGTAAAACATCCTCAACTTAAGCCTCCACGGGCACAATATTGATTCCTTATAACCACAGCAAGTTACAAAACATCTGACATGTGCAGTTCTTGGTGGATCAGCTGCCTTGCCAAGTAAGCAAAGAGGAGATTAAATTAAATAATAGAACTCAAAATATGAAATATCCTCCACTGTTCCAGGATCCTTTTCCTCACTGGTTGCAAGTGAAGGCAGAAAGATGATCCCCCACAGACTGTGCTTTGAGGGCTGGGTATGCAGCTGGCTGGTACTCAGGCCTATTTTTAAAAAGCATAGTGGAGGTGGGGGAGAACTGAAATGAAGGCAAAAGGGAGAGTAGCTGAGAAAGGTGGTCGACTTGGGGCCACAAAATTACTTTATAATCTAGAGAGAGTGGGTTTTTTTCCTTGGGAAGTGGATAGAAGGGGAGGGGAGGGGGATGGAGGAAGGGAAATGGTTTTACAGTTCCTTCAAAGTAATTTAAAAACTGAAAAACAAACAGGCAAAATAATAAACAGCCAAACTTAAAATATGTGAAATCTAAAGACAAGAAATCTTTCAAGAACTTGTGATATATCCCTCAGCAGTGCATGGATAAGCTCTGTCACTGCGAACATAAATACTAGGTGAACAGAAAGGACAAGAGTAAAATAGTTTTCGCCTTGAAAAATATACCTACTCAGTATGCATTTTAGGTTTGTCCACCACAGATTTATTGAGGGTCTACAAGTGGTCTGGCAGTTAACCAATTGGAACAGAAATTATTCTACATACAAAAGCATCCCTATCAGTCTTTTAAGACCTGATAAACCCCTAGAAAATATGTTGATTAAGAAGGACTGGACCAACTGAAAGTAAGGATGGTATTTCACTTTGATATATTGCTAGGGTAGGGGTTTGAGGGGGCTTTTTTTAAATGAAGTTCACTGTAGATGCCTTCTTAGTTATGTGATATATTAAAAAATATACTTTATTTCGTAACTAGCAGACCATAGTGCCTTTATTAAGACTATTCCTCTGACAATACCATTTTTTCACTTGGTTAACCTCCTTTTGGAAAAGTTACCGAAAGTGAATAAAAATCACTCAAAATACAGTTCAATAGATCTCATTCTCATAACTGTTACTGTTTTCCCCAAGAGAAAGATGAGAGGAAAGTTAAACTTCATGTAGTATACCGTGTGGTAAAATGAACAGCATAATAATTTAGAAAGCCTTTATGTCGTAAGAGAATCTTAAAACGGTCTCCAAAGAACTGGAAGAATGCCAGAAATCCCTCCTAGTGAACAAGGTTGTCTTTAATAAAAAGATGCCTAAAATTTGGTGCATCGGTCATAAGCCCATTTTTTTCTTTTAAACCTAACAAGAATTAAAAACTGGGAAAGAAAAATCACATTTTAGGAGCAAATAACCAGAACAGCTTTTGAACATGAGAGATACTTTAGTTGCCTGATTGCATGTATCAGTGGCCTTTATAGATAATGACCTGTCTTTCTGTCCCGCTTGCTTCAATTCCCTTTCTTTGATTTCTCGCCTGTAAATAACATCACTGATTTACTTCACCTCCTTGACAGGGTGTTGTTAAGATTAATTAGTTAATGTCTGGAAAGTATTAGAAAGATAAAAAGCATTATAAAGGCACCAGCTAGCATCTGAGAGCTACAGAAAGGCAAGAGACGCTTGTTATCATCAATCCAACAGTCAGAATAGTAATACTATCAGCTACAAACAGGTCTCAGAAAGAGAGAGCAAGAACAGAGGACGGAAACCTTGCAAAGTCTTTATTCTTAGTTGAGAGAGACTCTGGACATTGCCTTGTGTTCTCATTAATTCTAGAAGAATCCGAAGTTCTGCCAGATACATAATGTAATATAAAAAGTATTTCAAAATAGAAGTATTCCTTTCCACAAAATGCATTTTCCAAACCTATTATTGTGCTCTTCTCACTTTCTCATTACAGCTTTCTGTCCTGCTTGCTCATAAAAATGTGCACTCACTGGTTTTCTTTTTACCTTTCTTCTTAGTCTGGCCATCACAATTCATTCTTGTTTTTCTCTTGTATTACCACATCCCATATCAAGATTAAATGCAGGGGAGATTTCCTGCCAAAACAGAAATTAATTCCTTCATGAACAGAACATGTCTGCCTGGAGATATAATGGGATTGAAAACAATAATCCTACAATTTCACTATTGCTCTAGATAATACACTGCTTCCCTTCAAATATTTTTTTTTCATCTTCAAACTGGCATTCAAAGGATGTCAATTTCACACGCTACCCCCAGCTGCCAAAATCAAATCACCTGAAGGGGTGACAATCTCAAAGATAAAGACAACTAAGGGGCAGTTTCCCATAACAGCATATGGGAGGCCAAGTTTCAGTTGCAGGACAGGGGCATGAAAAGCACTGTAACAACACTATAGTAGGGCTGATGCTCCAGGAGCATTTTCTTACAGTGGTCCACTGGCAGATATACCAGTACACGCACACAGCATTGCAAATTTGGCAAGTTCACAGCCAGTCTTGCTGCTTTTGATGTTTTCCTTAATTCTCCAAAATACCGTTAAGGCAGATGATTTTCATTTCGGACAGTGAAATCTCCCACTCTTCCCAACATGGTGAATGGTTTTAAAATATGAATTTCAGCCAACCAAAAAGAGCGAAGGTACTAAGTTTATTATCTTTAATGCATTGTTTTTAATGGTTATATGGCATACACAGGTATTTATACGCATGCACAAACCTGCACACAAACAAACCAGTCTCACACAGAAAAAGAATTTTTTCCTTTTTTTCCTCAAGTACATCAGTATGAAAGAACAGCCAAGAATCATCATCATCCACTTTTTCACTGCAGCCTCTGTCTAATTTAATGAAACACAGCAACATCTGATACTCTCAGCTTGCATATCCATTTAGTAATTAGTAAGCAGAAAGATGCATCTCAGGGCAACGAAGAAAGGGAGACCTAGAACTTGATCCCATAAAAATCAGCCAGTGTATTTGGATGTTTTGTCACCTCATCAAGGAAGAGCAGCTATGCATATTTTATGTAAAGAAATGAAAAAGCAGTAGGAAAATGCTGGGAAATTTGTCCCAGAAATACACTAAACAAGGCATATTGTTTTGGGGTTTTCTTTTTACTAATGCCATAAGGAGAAAAGAGCTGGCCTTCATGGCTATATAACAAACAGGCACTGGTAAATGAAAAGCATCTTTTGTGCAACTTGGTCGTTAAAAAGCTTTCAAGGTTTATCCTTGGAATTTTTTCCACTGGTGTACAGGAAAAAAATAAAGTGAGTACTCCTGTCTACATAGAAATACGAATTGTACTCAAGCATACATTAAATCCACTGAAAATATACAGCATTTAGTGTATACTGGTGATTGAGTGAATAAATTTTGGTGCATTATTAAATTCAGAATTTTATCATCATCTAAATACAACATTATAATAAGATACTTTTGACATAAAAATGTACTATCTGACAAAAACAAGATTTCTTTCAAAAGATTTAGCTTCCTTGAGCTCACTGGAATCAGTTATGCCCCTACACCTACCCTGTTTTTCCTTCTCTAAGAATACCCCACCCAGCCTACAATCAATCAACTCACCATGTCTGTTTCCTTTAAATATTGACAAATTCAATTTGCATCATTTCTGCAGACCTCTCTATGTTCCTAGATTTGTAACAAAGACCTGCATATCAAAGAATTCAAAGTGTCTTGCTAAGACACATGCCTGTGAGTCACCCTTGAAAAGGCAGGACAGTGCTGTGTAATTTTACCAGCTTCTGCGCTAACATCAAATACATGCCTGCCTCATGTTCTCTTCCCAAATACAGAGCAGAAATTCACTGAATGTTTTTCTTTTTCATAACAGCTAATTTTATTTGTCACATTTAGTAGTCAGCCACTACTATTTCTCCCTTTAATGAAATAGACCTCATGAGATGTCATCTTTAGTTTGGGTTAATCAGCGCAGCTTCACTGAATTAAACCACCCTATTCCAGAATGCAGCTTTCTCATTCAGAAAAGTAAGAGCAATTCCACCTCCTAAGCAAACTAATAGCACTCACTAGGAGTCCTTTCAGCATAGCTTTAAAGCAAGTCAATATACTGAAAGTATAGCAGAGACCAACATATTCTGGGGAAAATATGCATTCACTTGTACAGATAGATGTACTAGATGTTGCTTCAAGGACATTCTGTTGTTTTACCGCTAGTATATCTGTGGTTATAAGTAAAGGAAGAGCTGTGACCTTCAAGGAGAAAGCAACAAACATGTCCAAGCTATAACCTTCCAGCATTAGCTCCTGAGGCACAATTATCCCAAAGGAGAAAAATCTGGAATTCATAAAAAGCATTAGCTACCAAATATGCGACCACAGAAATTGCCAACACCAACCATTTAACCACAGAATCCAGGATACACTAAACACAGCCATTCCCCGTTTGAAGCCAGAATTATTCATGTAATATATCTAAAATAGTCCAATATATCACATGGCAAATCCCAGCAAGGGAAGGACAGCTTCGCTCGCCTTCCCCCACCTGGGAGCGGGCGGCTGGGTAAGATGCTGCTTGCCAGCGCATTCCTGGGCACTGGCAGCTTGGGCTGTCTCGCTGGGACTGAGCTCTGGCCAGCTGGCAGGAACCACAGCCCACTTTCTGCTTCCCTCTTTTCTGAGTTCCTTTAGCTTTTTAGGAAATTATTCTCAAGTCCTTCCCTCCACCCAGATTAGTCCTTGGCAGTCAGGGGAAAAGAAAGCAAAAAATACACCGGAAGGAATATAAAAGGCCCCCTCTTATGACATGGCATTTTTAAACATTTACAGCAAGACATTGAGAAATCTGCCTTCACAGAACAATCAAGACACCAGATGTCAAACTCTATTTCACCTCATACAATGGTTGAGGTAATGGGACAAACCTATTTCCTTTTAATTTCCATAGAGCAGCATATTTAGGCCACTTCTCTCACTGTTCTTCAACGTACCTGCATTTTTTAATAAAATGGAAAAGAACCACCTGCATCAGGCCAGCCACCTTCAGCTACAGTCAACCATGTAAGAGTCCAATGAAGAATGATCACCTACTCACTCCCCACTTCCTACTCTGGCCTTCTCCCCTCATTACTGACTACAGGCCAGAGACAGAAGCACACAGCATGCACATTAGATGAAACATGTGAAAAGCCAACATCAAGTGAATAAAGAGAAGGATAAAAAACAATGAGGAACAGTGAGAATTCTAGAGTTGGACCAGTCTAAAAGCCAGACACAGCTGAATTTTGTACCTAAAGGGCACTTGCTAGAGTTGCTGACCAGTGTTACTAATCAGGGGATAACCCAAGCCAAGGAATTGCTCACAGGTTGAGACAGTCCCAGCACCCCATCTCTCATTTGTGCTACCAGCACTGCACTCCCAAACTTTTCTACTGAGCTCCAGCATTAGTCTGCACTGGAGGAAGCAAATGAAAGACACAGTGAGCACTATCAGCATAGCCCAGCTTTAACCCCAGATTAAGATGAATTAATTTTGATATATGAATCTTTATACTTTAGTACAGAAGATTGATGGGGTTTTTTTTTAATAAAGTAAGTCTTCCTGCATAACAGCTGTAGATAAATTATTCCAGCTGAGAAAGTCCAAGAGGTGAGACAAGCTTTACTGATCACAGTTCAATACTTATGAATAAGGCCAGCCTTGTCTTCACAACCTTGTGGCAATTTAATTTCCCAAAAATATCTATCTGCCCATGCAGTTCAACCACATGTGTAAGAATATCTGCAAAAGCAACGCTCAGTGACTCCTAATGCATTTGCAGGAGCCACCTTTGACATTCTGCTATTTCCCAGCTAAACAGTGAATAAGTTGTTTTCATACTCCTGTCTTGACGGGCAAAATAGATTTCTTTTTAAGATGTGTTAGTTCAATTTAGTTAATATAAAATCCCTAAAAAACACCATTAAGATGCTAACACACAAGTATCCCCCTTTACCGGCTGCCACCACTAATATCTGATTTTTAATGCAGTCCTGTTGAGAACTGAAAATAAAGAATCACTTTTTGTGGTGTTTTTTATATGTTGACTGCAGGGATAAGATACATACTGATTCCTTAGCCCCATATCAGTAGTGAGCAAGTAGCTTACTCCTGTAACATATGTTATCTTTTTTCTCTTCAACAGCCACTTGTCAGTGACCACATCTGAGAAGAGCATCATGGAAGGCTGTCAGAGTGCCTGACAGTAGCGTATGTTGAAGCGCTTGAGGTTTGGGGGAGGTTTTAGTTATTCAGGCAGAGGAAGCTGACTGTAAAATGGCAACACAGGAACCTGAGGAGAAATGTGAAAGACATCAATTTTTCAACAGAGTACAGTGAGAAGGCAGTAACACAGAACTGGTGCTGCCAGTTTAAGCCTTCAGAGACAAGCACAAAACTGGGATCAAAACACTCCAGCTGACACTATTAAATGACCCAGTGCTAACCCTTGACAGGGCATGTGGAACTTGCCACACAAAATAAGCTCATTTCAGGAAGAGAGATGGTGCTCTAGCATTACAGACATTATCAAAAATCCAAAACGCTCTAGAAAAAGTGAACGAGTTAAAAAGACTTACAGATTTCAAAGTCAGAATTGCAAAACATACATTGTAGCCAACATCACCAACTTCAAAAGTGCTCAAAATGTGGGGAAAAGATGCAAGACCTATGAAGAGCTTCACCACTCGCTACAAAGCTGGTGAGGGCCAACTTAACATACACAGTTAACAAACATGACAATACCCACCATCATCTCAAAGCAATTACTCAGAGAAGACAGGATCTCAGAGAAAGATTAACAAACTATCCACTAGAAAACAATACAGGCCATTTTTCCTCTTCCTATTGGAAACAAGTGTAGAACCTAACATGATAGTACAAAAAAGCTCTTACTTGTCTAAGAAAAATGGCAAACAATAGAAAATGAATGGCTAAAGACTCAGGACTCCTGTTAAGGAAGTATGTTTATGAGTCAACAAGAAACTGAGATGTAACATGTGTCCATCTTAAATACAAGTAGCAACTCCTGTACTGAAAAGGGCGCTATACCTCTTAGCAACAGCACAAACTGGAAAAAAAGGACAGAAAAGCAATTCAGGAAAAAGCTGCCTACTTCTGCAAGGACTTGGGAAGTCTTTGGAATGAGAAATACAGTTCCGAAAGTCTTCCCTTTTCATATCCGAGGGATCCTGATCTTAAGAAAAAGGTAGGCACATTATTCTGAGAATCCCATACTGAGCAGAGGTCTCAAAAGAATGGGTATATTTTCAGGTCACTGTCACAGAAAAATAGACATTTTGTTTCTGAAAAAATACAGAAGAATCAAATAAAAATGCACAAAGAATTATGTTTTCTAACATAGAAGCTTTTTCAAAATAAGGCTGATGCCAAATTATTTAAAACAATTAACAGACCTGCGAGTTTTGATTGCAAAAATCAAAACTTGCATTGTGTTCTTCAGAGCACCTCTTTCCCAGACTGCCACTTGTGTTCTGTACAGCTTCCACATCATGTCACCAGTTCAAACAACAGTGGCAGAAGGAAATATTTGCTGTGCAGAAAACATTTATAATATGAGGGAAAGTGATGGAAAGGTACAAGGAAAAGCTGTATTAATACTCTGAGTCCCTGCTCTTTCCACCATCACTTCTCTTTGAGCTTCCATACTACTTCTTGTACTACTTCCCGTACTAGTCACTTACAGTTACAAACAGGCTGGCAATAGCAACCTGAAGAGATTACCGGTATACCTGCTCCATATAGTAAAGGAAAAGAAATGCACATTTCCTGAAGCTGCAAACTGCATAGGGGATGCTTTTTTTTTCCTCCCAATCCAGATCTAAATCTAACAGCAATATCAGATTTGCAGTTTGGAGGAAAGGCTGAGATCTGGTGGACTGTACTAGCACTACTCACATGGTAAAATTTGCTACAGTGCAAATAAAGGTACCACAGTTTTTCTTTAAATTCTGCTCTTTGTGAAACACTTCCAGCCAGAGCGTGCTTTCACTTAAATATTCGAAAAAACACAGAGCTCAGCTGTTATAATAGAGGAGTTGAAGGAGTTGAAATTCCCTGGTACCTCTGAAATGTAGCAGTTGCTCTAACAAAGGTTAATAAAAGCAAAATGCTTTTAAATGTAAAAGCTTTAGATTTATTATCTTCACGCTGTGTGCCAACTAACTTGACCATGCAGTCATGTAAGTACAAAATAACGATTTGCAGTTGCACCTTCTCAGATGATGAGGGAAAGGATTGTGGCAAGGAATACAAGTAACTTTTGCTGAAAACAGAGACTCTACCTAATTGGCAAAGGATGAGCAAAACCTCTATGATGGAGTCATCCAAACAAAAACTCTCAGCTTTTAAAACAACATGACAACATAATAGCTTTTCCTCTCACAGCATTCCCATAAAAAAGAAGAAAAACAAAACCAAAAAAACTCCCAAAACTTGATTACTGAATAATAATTAATCCCAGGATCCCACCTGATGAGAACGCCAAAATTGCCTGAACTTTTCCTACCCAAAATTAACTGCAGAACAAGCAGTACTGAAGTCCAGTTGTCCAAGATTTTTTTATTGTTAAAATACACTCTAAGCATTGTTTAATTCTCCCACTTTCTGAATAGCTGGCTACGACGATGGAAATCCTCCATCATGTTTATCTGTTCCTGCATCCTTGTTATTAGTCCTTGTAAACCCAAACCAGCATTATCACATTCTAAACACCTAAACAAACTATCAGTGTCCCAGGAAACCAACACGTATGCTATAGTCTACCGTGAAAGAATGATCATAATAGAAAACGCATGAGTTGTTTTGTTGTTGGAGCTTTTTTCCCAGATAGTCAATTTTAACAAGTCCTATGGAAAAGCCACTTTGGAATATCAATTAGGGGGAAAAAAAAAGTAACGTTGCTGAGCTGACATCTGGTTTCTACACAGCTGGAGAGAGGAAAACATTCACCTGTGCACAGTTAAACAATAAAAAGCATATGTGTTCCAGTATTTTTTATGTTTAGAAGGAGAGTTCAAGGAGAGGTGGGCTTAGAACGGGAGTACCTCTAAAGAATGAAAGTAACGAAGAGCAGCAGGTTTGGAACAGGATAATTCTCTTCTAAAAGAAAGAGACAATTCCCCTTGATGGCATATTACAGATCTTCAGACCAAGAAGTGGATTCTGCAAGGTGTTAAGTGTTCTGGCTTGGTTCCAATAAACCACTTCATCACATACTTAACTTCAACTACATCCATAGTCCTGTAGGACATCAATTAAGCTGATCTTAAAAAGACTACTGGAAAATGCTTGAGGCCACATTCTTCTAACTCCTGTTGAATTGGAGTGAATCAGCAGCCTTTAAAGCCTCCTGTTATTTGACAGGTAAATGCAAAAACTGTTAGTGCTAGAGCTGAGGGAAATGTAATTTGAAAATGGTCTGCCTTCAAAACCAGGTTTCATTAAAGTTTTACATTTCTCATTAAGATTAAAAATTCCAAAACCATTGCTTCCCCCTGCCCCATTCCCCTGTTGCTAAGCACAACAGGAAAAAATAACAGCTCCCACTTTCTTTTCTCCCTCTCTTTTTTCCCCAATTATCCATTTTCCTTTTTTTTCATTCTATAAGTTTGGGTTTTTGTTTCTCAGTTTGAGGAATTAAAATTGCAAGAAAAAAGTGATGGGGGAAAAAAACCTGTAATTCTATGATAAGAAAGAAAGAAAGAAAGAAAGAAAGAAAGAAAGAAAGAAAGAAAGAAAAGGAAAAAAGAGGAAGGCATTAAAATGTCTATACATTATGTTTAAAGGTTTGAAATAATTAAAAAAAAGTAGCCTTACTAAATGAAATATTTTTGCTTTAGGTGTGAGTACATGTGAGATTGTAATTTTCTGATTTTTTGAAGCTGTCTTTGTAATCAAAGTCAGTACTAGTTTAAAATAAAACAGCACTCTGAAATACCAAAGCTCCAGAACAAACATCAGTAGCACGAGAACTGCAAATGCAAGTGCAACAAGGGAGTCAAGTTTGTCTGACTCACAGCCCAGAGAATCCTGCCTCCTGCTAACCAGTGCCCCTTTCTCCTAAAACTGTGCCTTTTACTGCTGCAAGACAGCTGGCACAGAAACCACCCACTAAAAGGAGATACGCTGGCTCTTACACTTATGTTGCTATATCTAGATGAAGCAGAGGGGGTTTGCACAGCTGTGATTCCACCACACCAGTGCATGCTCCAGGGGCAACAGAGTCACTCCTCAGTCTCCTAACTATGCTCCCCACACCTAGCAAAAGGTCTGCTGGGGGTGCATATTGATTTGTTTATCCAAAATCTTCTCAACACTAATTTCAACAAAAGCAGCTGATAAAAAGCGAAGTTTCGTTTTGGGGGAAGGATAATAACTAGCCGTGGCTATTTCCCACAACTATGTTTCCAAGTGAATTCTTGCATCTGCACAGTACCACTTTCTTTACCGTTTGACCCCATTATCGAAAACCACATTGTGTGCAATTCAAAGTAGCTGAATTTTTTCTGTCTAACGAAGTGAAGCTGTAACAGCCAAGCTGAAGGACCATGTACTGGACTTTCAGCATTTGTTGCTATCAGTTGCAGATCGACACAGCCACGACACATGTTCACTTTAGCCACACCAGAAGTACTGAGGTATTTCAGATGCACCTTTCATCCACCCATAAAGCCCACACATTACCGTCTAAGAGACGAAACATTCTGATTGCAATGGTAAAAGCCAATAGTTGTATCTTATTTATGGCTCAGCCATTTTACAGAAGAAAGATCAAACATTTGTGCAAAGATCTAGACCATCACATTGCTTTCTTTCTGACACCGATATGAAAATGTCATCCCTTCCTTCACTGCTTGGTTGTTAATCCATGTTAAGAAATACAAAAGCAAGGCTAGAAAGGAAAATACTGCCCTTTTTTCAAATTAGGTTACATCATTTGTATGTTTATTCTATTCCTGGCTGGAAGAAAAGTTTATCACTCACTCTCAAACTATTAATATGCCACAGCCCTGCAATGCTACCTGCTCCTTAACTCACTATAACCAAGACCCTCAACCTGGAACATTCCCAGCAATAGATTAGAGGGGTTTGGAAGGAGCAATCCCCCTCATTCCCCAACCTGTGGCCTGACAGCAGTGCAGCACTGCAGCAGCCAGCACTGCAGTCCTGAGGACCGCTATACCCACTGTATCCCACTGCGAGTGTTGTGGAGTAGCCAGAAAACACACATTGTCAGGGGTCTGCTGGCACAAGCCTGGCTCCTCCTTGACTGACACCTGCTTTGGCCCCCTGATTGTACTGAACAATTTAATATTAGGTAAACCCTGCAAAGACAGACACTGGCGCATGCAGAGGATTACTGAACCTGTGTACGGATTAGGGAACAGCTCCTACACAACACTGTGTAAGACTGTAGCCAAAGTCTTTTGAGCCTAAGTATATTTATATGAACCCACACATAGAAAAAACTTAAAAGGATGTATCTAGCAGCAAAACAGATGCAACTACTGGACTTTCCTATATGCCCTCCTACCCGTCTGGATTATAGATGTGCACTGAACTATCCACTTTCTCCTTTCAAATATTTCATGTTTCCACAAGAAATAGGAAGTTCATACCCTTCTCTTCTACAAAGGTCATTCAGCATCTTTCTTGAATGATCCAGTTATGACAACCCCACTGGTATTACGATTCATTCGTTGTATTCATTTCTTTTTCAATTACATAGTTTAACCAGGTGATGACTTATGAAGTGATCTGTACTTTTTTAAGATGTAAAAACCACTTCTCTATCATAAGGTAAAATGGCTGTCAAGATTATTTCTGACATTACCAGCTCTCCATCAGAATGTACAAATCACTCTATTTAATTTCTTCTGCTATGATAAAATTACAGTTTTGATATGGTGCATTGAGCAGTCAAATCCCCAGCCATAACAGCTGCACGAAACACATACTCTTTCACCTTGCACAGGGAAGTAAGACACAGTACATCCAGAGAGCTCATTATCTAGGGTCAAGGGGCAAATGGCAGTTCCAAATCCCAGACAACGTGCTAATAAAATACGACCTATACTGCAACAGCTTTCCAAGAACTCTTAAATCCATCCTTCTCCACATAGTGGTTGGAGAAAGGCTAGTGCACAGCACAGGTAAACATTAGATGACACTGGAATTACTGCCACGAAGTCCTCTGCATGGCTGGTGTATTTTCTGTGTCACTTACGAAGCAGCAGGCATCTCCTTTTGTTGCCGATGCAGAATGCTTCCACTCTCTCAGCATGGCTTTCTCAGCCACTTGCTCCCGAAACTTAAAAGGAAAACAGTGCACACTTAATTTGAAAAATGCTTTGCAGATTTCGTAGCAGAAGGGGTTGAGTAGTTTGGAGGGGGTAAAAGAAACTGTTTCACAGTGTTATTGAGGCCATGTGTGACGGGCTAAACAAAACCTTCAGGCAATTCTGTCACAAGTTATTTTCACTTCTTGCAATTTGCACAACCAAGTGGGTGGCCATATGTCTACCCCTTCTCCTTGTTTTTCAACAAATGAAAAGGGGAGGATTTTAATTTTTTTTTAATAGTTTAGCTCATAGCAGTTATGCCTTTATTGTTTTCAGATTGACTGTGTGCAACTGAACACGTTTCCTTATTAAACTTAAACACAAAAGCAGATGACGATCATGCTGATGAGGCCTCTTGTAGGTGTGGATTATTTCTACGTATCAGGCTATATTTATCTTCCATTCTGCTAAGAAAAAGGTCATGTATTATCTTACATCATGGAACCAGAGTGTAAATGCAGAGCTAAAACAGCAGCCTTTGTCTAAGATACTCAAGCAAAAATAAACAACCTGAACAAAGCCGACAGTAAAAATATAAGCAAGTCTCATTCCTCTTTCCTTTTCATACTTGAGTATGAAAAAAGAAAGGCCAAGATTGCGATAAACATAAACAGGGTATTTTTCCCCCCATACTTGAAGCATAGTATAGGACAAGGCTAGGGCTGTATTCACAGTCTGTATAGTCTAAGATGAAAGGTGACCCAACAAAAGTCTTCGTCTTGATGGCATACGCAGTGATGGGACTGTACTTCAAATAGCAGGTTTGGAGAAAAGAGCCTCAGAGAGCCATAAAAGAGCTTCACGTCTCCAGTCTGTCTCACAGCTCAATCTGTTAAAATGAATTTTTCCTTCTGTCTGCTGATTGACAGTATTATCTTTTCTGTTTCTGAGCATACTGAAGATGCAGAAGCATGTAGTTAGCTCAGTGGTCCAATCAAGATCTCCCTGTGAAGCAGGAGTGGACCTATATGATATTACGATTTTGTTGCTTTACTTCTGATTTAAGCTACTCAGCATTTCTGAGTGAGTAGAGGGCACCATTTTTTAACTCATTCTGAAGCAGCTAGCCTACACAGAAAAGCAGTTCCTGGGGAGTTCAACATTAAATTCATACACATTTCTAATATCTGTTATAAAAAATTTCCAATAGAAAGCAAAAATACAGTTCATTTAAACTGTTCAGCATATCTATGAGATATTAAATTGGAGTTCTGGTAAAACAATCACTTATCCTATTCCCCATTTAGCTAAAAGCTAGTCAAGTCAAGCTGCACTCTGGGATAAGTATTAAGAATGCAATTCTTCAGAAAAGGGTCAATTCATGCAACACAGTTCAGACCCAGCATATTGGAAAGGTTTTGGATTGTAGTGTTACTCCCAAGGAGACTGCCTTCTAGAAACTTATATTCCAGCATGGCAATCATTTTACCTCAAAAAATGCAACGGCTTTACTGAGTGAGCAATAAATATACATACATACGTCAGGGAACAAAAAAGGAAGATGGTTGTTTGCTTCTCTTTCTCTACCCTGGTTCTACATTTTCCATCCATTTATCCATATTTCAGTCTCTTTTCATGCTTCTCAGTCCCCATCTCTTTGTAAGTTTCTTACCACGGCAATGCCACTTCTATCTTCCCTCCAGAACATAACTCCCAAACCACTCATCCTTCATAGTATTACTTTTTGTGTCCTAGTCGTGCTCCCTACCTTGATGTAATGTCTTCAACTCCCTACACACCCTTTATTAAATCTTTATTTCTTAAATGCTAACCTATTCTATTGTCTTTACCTGTAACTCAATTTCCTAAACCATTCCAAGATGGTCTTTTTTGAATTCCTAAAATACTGTAACCAATCTCTAACAGTGACTTTTTTTCCCAGTGCAGAACTTGTGTTCCAAGATTTCTCACTATTTAAAACAGGTTATGCTCTTCTAAATCAGCACATTACACTAAAAATGTATAGCTGTTCTCTAAAGGTCATTACCAGTGAAACCATCTTGAACCCGCAATGCAAAAATCAGTCACACAATTTTACCTGCTTTGGACTGTTCTCTTAATTTGCCATCAGCCTCTACAACAAATTTTTGATCACATACTGCTACCTCCATTGGAGAGAAGAAAATGTGTATATTTGCATACATATGTATGAATGTAATTATAGGTATATATTCAAAAATATAAAATAAAAAGGAAATTAACTCAATGTTATTAGTAATTCTTTCTAAAATTAAAGGTGCAGAAACCAGTTTGTCATTCATTTCAAGTCAAACTCCTGATCCACAATTTTGTTTTGAGAGGAACTTACTTAGAAAAGCTGAGACCCAAGAGGTAGTTTTACTATGCAACTGTGTATCAGAGAAGAGAAATGAACTTGTTTTCATAATCAGCTAGACAATGATGAATAAAATACCCTCACTTCTTCATCCATAAATGTGAAGTTCTTGAATAACCAGGTTGTCCTTTGTGTTCAGTAAGTATGTCTGTGTTTTAATTCTTAGCAACACCAAAATTAAATGGCAACACAGCGGTACCTCCACTGTGTTTGAGAAAACTCAAATCTGACATGAAAGGTGCTGGCCAGGGCTACCAGGACTGTCAGGAGAAGAGAGAACATTCTTAATGCTGGGACAAAAAGAATTTGGTTTGTCTGGCCTTTTCCCAAAAATAAAGGCTTTTTATTTATTTGCATTGCACGTGAATACCATCAGAGTAAATATCAGTATGGGCAGAGAAGTGCTGAAGCCAAAGATCAATGCTGATGTAAAATAAACACGGGCAGGTCATGAACAGATTTGGCTGGAAAGAAGAGAAGGAAGTGTGGTGACCTCGTAGCTGCCTTCCAATATCTGAAGAGGGCCTACAAGGATTGTGTAGAAGGACTTCATTAGGAACTGTAGCGATAGGACAAGGGGAAATGGGTTTAAATTTAAACAGGGGAAGTTCAGGTTAGATGTAAGGAAGAAGTTCGTTACTGTGAGGGTGGTGAGGCACTGGAACAGGTTGCCCAAAGAAGTGATAAATGCTCCTTGCAGTGCCCAAAGCTAGGATGGACAGAGCCTTGAGCGACATGGTCTAGGATGAGGAGTCCCTGCCCATGGCAGGGGGGTTGGAACTAGATGATCTTAAGGTCCTTTCCAACCCTAACTATTCTATGATTCTATGAAATACAACAATACCATTTGAGAACAGCCTTCTGAAGGGGAAGTACCTGTTCCTGGCTGCATCACCTCCCAAGGGCAAAACCTCTCAGAGCCTGCAGCCTGCTCCTCAGCAGGCAGGAGTTTGGAGCTGGATGATCTTTAAGGTTCCTTCCAACCCTAATCGTTCCATAATTCTATGCGAGGAAATTAGCAAGCAGTAGATGATGATCATAAGGATCTGAGTAACACCACCACCTTCTCAAGAGCTAAGTCTATTAAGCAAGTACATTACTCATCACTTACATTCTGCTCTGACCTAATGAACCAAGAATTCCTGCCAAGGAGCAGGGAAAGATCTAATTTAAAGATTACTGGCTTTTTACATTTCACTTGGTCATTACTTCACCAGAATAGGCGTTTTACTTTTGTTTCACATTACCCCAGTGGATCATGGGACAAAAATGAGAAATGCATAGGAGAAATCTATATACCAACAAAGCATGATATATTTCAGCAAATACACAAGAGATTTGGGAGTCTCCTTCATTCCGAGGAACTGTAACTATGAAAGAGCAATGATGCAACAATCGTTGATAAAACTTTCTTAGGAACCCCTTCTTATGGATACATTCGGCATCTGCAACACACCCATGGCATACACATTTTGCTGGGCTTCCCTTTTTCCATTCATGTTTGATATATACTGAAAACATAGTATTGAATAGGTGTAAAGACACCATGCTTCTTTCTCCTAAGTAAAACATACTATATGTAGATGATGAACAATCAAAGATAATACAGCAAAGTACAGCATAGATAGTGCCACAAAGGAAACTCATTACATTACGTATCTCCTCTGGGGAACCCAGCCTAAAAGTTACTTGGGAAACAAGTAATTGGCCAGGACTTCCAATAGTGATGTGAAGGGATTTCGCATTGCCCCATTTACAGTATCTGTGGCAAGAAATAGTAGTGGCTCCTCTTCAAGGACCCTGTGTTTTAAGCAATATTTAGTGTAGAATATAAATTTAAACTGAGCAATTTGCAGTGGGCAACAATTCATCTGGCTAGTTCACACTTCAGATAATTATCTGTAAAACTGAGAGCAACATAATACGCCAAGGGGCAGTGAGATAGCCAAAAGCTAAAAGGTTAAAGAAAATTACGAAAGGTTAGGTTAGCCAGCGTTCCTCAGCCTGGCTAACCTAGATAACATCTTCCAGGCATTAGCATGAAATTAAACAGAGAGGCTGAATTACTTCCAGTGCACAGATATTGCCCTGGTGAAATGTGACAGGTGACCTACAACATAAAAAATGCACTTAACTGTAAAAACTAGAAAGTGAAGCTGAAAACGAGAAAAATAAAAGCTGCTCTTGGATATGTAGTAAAAGACACACTGACATAACAAACAGGAGAATAAGGAACAGAAAAGCATCCACCACATCCAAAAGCTGCACCACTGAGGTACAAAGAAATCAACTTTTTTTTGATGGGGAAAAGGGGAAAGAAGGAAGAGAACAAAACACCACCGATATGAATGAGCTCAGCAACATTCAAAACAATGCTATTTATGAGAAAATACTCTGCTGCAGTGCCTGAAGCAAAGGTTTTGCAATTTATTTCATCATTCCTCCAAACTCAGAGCCTGACTACATTAGTGAGAACATTTACAAATTACTTCTTGCCTTACAGTCCTTCAGCTTCCCCAATGCCAAAGTTTGCTGACACAGTCAGTACATTCAGCGCTATGGTTCTGCTTAACAAGAGAGCTCGAAATGATGAAGAATGAGCTGTGGCGGTTGCCTCATACCCAAAAAGGGTGTTTTCAAGTGACACAAACTCTGCCTTTGTTCAGACAGGAATGAAGAGCAAAATGGCAGAAATTAACTTTAATAATAAGGGGTGATGAGAAATGCTAGGCTGTACAAACATTCGATCTAAGCAACAGCAGCTATAGGTGTGGTTTCACATTTACATCTACTCTTTAACAAAGGAGATGTACTGTACGTATGGTGCTCAATGAATTCTGTGTCCACAAGGGACGCACCAGATGATTAAAACTTTGTTGGATTTTTTCCTTTCTCCTGTAGCAATGCCAGTAGGAGAAGTAATAAAGGCAGTCCCTAGCCTTCAGGCATTTCACAGAAGTGGGATACCTACTCCTGCAGCCAAACTTCAGTTATTTTAATTCAGGGCCTAAGATATGAAGCTAAGCTGCTTTTAATCAAACATGGAGAGAGAAGAGCTCTTAACATTAGTGCTGGACTCCTCCCGCTTTCAATTGAGCACTTAGTCTGGACAATGTGAACAGCCTCTGTAATACAGATTCAGAACGTGAGTATAAAAAGCACACCAAAAAGTCACAGTACCAATTATGCCTAATTTTTTGCATCACACCACAGAAATAAAAAGAAGCAAAACCCATTTCATTTATCATTATAGGTGAAAACCCCTATTAGCACAAAGGAAAAACAGTTGTATTTTGTAACATTGTTCCCTATCCAGAAGTAAAACTGTGTCTGGTGTGAGGCAAACAAGATACATAGAGAAAAAACTGAGGAACCTGAAGCCAAATGTTTAATCATTACATACAATTATACCACTCAGTGACATTTTACAGAATGGCAATCACATGCTGGAATGCAACTGAATACAAGCTGTGCAATATCTAACTGCCCAGCAGATTAGCTGCTACAGCCAATTATGCTCATAGTCTTAGCCTAAAACATGTTAC
Organism: Nestor notabilis; assembly: GCF_000696875.1. NCBI lineage: Eukaryota > Metazoa > Chordata > Aves > Psittaciformes > Psittacidae > Nestor > Nestor notabilis. The sequence goes on along the minus strand of NW_009914983.1, from coordinate 99,154 downwards.
AACTCCAACAGGATGGCACTGTAACCAGAAAAGCATTGACCTTTCCTTTTTGGTGTTTTCGTTTTGTTTGTTTTTCTTTTTTCTTTTTCTTTTGGAAAGTTTACAGTTTCAGACATAAGAACTTATGTAGCTCTTTTCATTGTTATTTTTGCTATATTTTCACTACTACCCATAAAGTTTAATATAGTAGCCATCCAAGAATCCAGGATTACTACCATATTAACAATACAGACTATGGCTCTAAAAGTGCATTGTACTGGATAAGGTACCAACAGAGAACTAAAGATAATTCTCTTCCTCCCAGAAAAGGTAACAGACAAAAAATATGTAAAAATACTTTTTTTTTTTTCAAATATGACTATGTGTTATATTTATGTCTAAATATGTTGCAACATATTCAGAATGCACATACAACACACTGAAATTAGGACTGATCTAGCTTTACTACATGCTCCTTACCCACATCTTCATAACTGTGCTTAAATTGGAAAAAGAAGAAATTAGAGATTAAAAATAGGAATAAAGAAATAGTAATAGAACAGGGCAGGAAAAGAAAACTAAGAATGAACAAAGCCAGTTCATCCAAAGACAAAAGGTAAGGACAAAAGGACAGGTTTTTTTCCAAACTGTATATATATTTACTGCTTTACTGATAGCCTTCTGAAATGAGTATACCCTTTTGCATACTGAAGCTGGTCCACATAATCATTTTGTTTACAAAATCCAAGATTAAAAATACACTTTAGAGTACATCTTGTGCTTTGGTTAAGGAGACTGTCTGCCAACAAGGAAACAATCATGTAAAGTACACGCTAGAAATTATGGAGACAGGTTAAACTGTTTCTAAATTCAATTTATCCTTTGAAACTTACACAAAAATGGAAAAGGGGGGGAGGGGGCCAGGGGGGTATGATTTGGAAAAGTCAATTCAGGATACTACTCTCTATGGTACTAATAAATTAAATTCTTCCGCCTTGATACTACCTCCTGAGAAAATTAAAAAGGAAATAAAAATCATACTGGAAAATCTAGTGTCCAATGTAATGTATTTACCCAGACACAATACAAACGTCTTTGTATTTATTATCTTAAGGAGAAAGGATTGATTATCCTTCCACTCAAAAGACCATGGCATTAATCTGTTGAGTTGAATCAGAGAAAAATCAAGCTCTCCATGAGTTCCAAGTCCATTTACTTTCTTGCAGTATTCTGTTCCTGGGACAAGTCAAAAGAAAAAGTGTCAGACATGCGAGCTCCTCCACATGGTTTTAATTTGGCACAAAATGGCCTAATTCACCGAGACAAAATTTCACTTCTACCTGTATGAATTTAATACTCTTTCTTCACAGCACTGAAATCAAAGTCAGTGATTTTAACCACTGTCAAATGTGCTGGAATAGAGATAGAGGGACTCTTACGGAGTGAAATAATCACATCAAATTTTTTGTGCTCTCCTCCACTTCTTAAGCTAAGAATCCCTTTGGAAGAAATCCTAAGGAAGCCCAGATTCTGAGGTTTGTTTATTTAAAGAAGAGGCTGTTCTGAATCACCTTTTAATTTGTATCAGAATTGCCTCTAAGGTTTGAGAGACACTTAAAGTACACTATACAATACATGAGAAATATTTTTTGTTGTAAAGAAACGAAGAAGGAAGACAACCAAACAATGGAACCTGGAACTGAATCTACTGCTCAGATGCTTTAGAACCTGAATAAAGAACTTCTATCTTTAGTCTTATCAAAAGACTGTTTTCCCAAACATGTGAGCAAAAGCAAAAAGCCATCATTGTTTCAGCTAGTATAAGTTCCTGTGCACTGCAGTTTTGTCAAGGGTCCCTCTCAAGACCAGAGACTGTCCACATTACAGCTGCACAAAGAGTGATGATTTGTCGATTCTTGTGTACCTGAGCTATAAAAGTCTCTTCCAGACCTGGGATGATGGGATTTCTTTAGTCCCCACTCCATGTGCGAAGTCCACACACACACACAGAGACACACTCTATGGTTCCCTCATACAAGAAAGCTGAAGACGACAGAACGAGTTTATTTATTTTTGGTTTTAATAAGAGAGAGTTCCCTTTCTCACTTCCCTACTATCAAAAAATGTCAAAGGGCATCTTCCTTGTACAATGACAATATTCAGTATTCCATAATATTAAATGCTTTTGGACAGATTGAGCTAAATTTGAAGCTGTCTAGTTTTAAAAGCTTACCTCCGTATACTTTGAGAAAACAAAACGAAAGAAACAAACAACTTTTCAGTTGTGAGCATTGCTATAGGTGAAGTAATCTACAAACAGAACACTTGAAGCCCTGGATAAGCACATACATGCAAAAACACTTTGCCTCATCTACCCTTTTTGAAAAGCAACTGTGATCTACAGATGGGAGAGGGGAGGAAACAACAATATTGTTTTGAAAAAGATGCTTTTGGAAGTATACTGCACACATCTGTCAGTAACTGCAGAACCAATACACAGAAAGTGCTCCTATACAGATCTTTCACAGAAGGAACCCTCTGGAAAACAGCTGGGGAAGACATATAGGAGTGATATGAAAGTACATTTCATTTACTTTATTTTTTCCAGATGGCCCAGTAGCAGAACCTCAGCATGTACCAGTCTGAGAATTTTGGAATGGTTTAGATGGTAACAGATCAGTGAATACAGCTGACAATAAATGCTGATGGGGTGCACTGCTTTTGGTGCTATGTCTGGAAGAGGAAGGACTTCACACTGTAATAAAAGAAAAATGGGAATCTTAGATAATCAAAGGTACCGAAGAGGCTGACTTGGCTTTATGTTTTGTGGCAGCCCATTTCTGAACTGTTTGAGCAGGCAGATCTAAGGTTATTCCACTGACATTCTCGAGTGCTTGTTGTGTCACTCAAACAGCTGCTATTTCTTAGCACAACTCTATTAACCTTAGCTTGATGATAATAATTTTAATGTTATGGTTAGGTCAATGAAATA
>NW_009914983.1:74729-96152 GCF_000696875.1 Nestor notabilis | reverse complement strand
TGCTGCTTTACCATACATTTATCTTGGTTTGTTCTTTTTTGTCTTCAAGCTCCAGCTTGCATTTTTCTCAATCCTGTTCTGTGTCCACCTTATCTGCATGGAACCATTTACTCATGGTGGAGTCAGGAGTCTCAATCTGACCTCACACAGTGTTACACAACTGCACGCCCATCAAGGCTTGCGAAGTAATTTACCAACTTCTTCCCAATTTACACAAATAAAAGCGAAAACTGGATCAGGTCAAAGATGACAGTAAATTCTTATATTAAAAAATAATTTTAAAGGTTAAATTAAAGCATCAAATTAAGTTCCCTCACTTAGAACCAATTTTAAACTCTTCTCCTTTGGATAGAAACACTTTAAAAGAAATGGGAGAAGCATCCACCTTTATATCTAGGTTAATCCCAGAATGCTTCCAAATGCACTGATGAACAGTAGTACAGAAGCGTAAGATCTGCTCTATTTGTGCTCCTTCTTGCGGAGAAATCAAAATAGTCTCAATTTAAGATTAAACATTTCTGGTAAAAATGTTAAAATTACATCAATGCAGTTGGTAAATTAAAAATATATATATATAATATGGAATATAAATAAAAACTTAACAGAGCACTTTCAAACTTGAATTCCTGAGGGAAAATAAGTAGTATTTAATAGTCAGAGGTGTTAGTATCTCTCTAAGTTACTTAAATTTAAGAATTTGGGTCCAATTTTGCACACTAAGAGCCTGATTTTTTTGTACATAATGCATGTCACTGACAACAAATATAAAAGGAATTCAGAAATATACTGGAGCTATAGGAAGGAAGATCTGGAGCAGCTCAGTACTTCCAGAGGAGATTATTCTCCTGGAGTTGCCCTAAGTTTCAATGACTTTCTGTAAACTTATTAATAAGGATTCCCAAAAAAAGGTCCCTGCACGTCAGCAGCCCATGGGTATTTATTGGTCCCATGAACATGAAAGCATGTTCGTTTCTTTCCCACTTGAAAATATTTCCTTATAAGGGACAACAAAAATATGCAAAACATACCTTGAAAATGAGGCTCCTGGAGACTGCATTTGTCTTACTGACACAAAGAAAACGCAGTGATTTAAATGAGTGAGAGGTGTAAAAGCACAAATACTTCTCTTGGTTTAACATCAGGTTTGTTTCAATTCAGAACAGATTTTAGCTCTATCAGATAGAGGACATGGATAAAATGAGGCCCCAGCTTTACAGATTCTCTACTTCCAGCTCCTCATCACCACCTTCAGCTGCATCTTATCAGCCTCCTCCCTGGGATGCTAATGGACCTTCTGAGTTTCAGTGAAAAGCCAGGCAGAGTACTTTAAACTAACAGGTGATAAAGCTGATAAATTAACCCATTTTACTCTCCAATGAAGCAAATGAGGAATGTTTACACATGCAATTCCAACATCTCAAGTAAGAAGATTATAAATCCCACATGAGGGGCAATACTAAACACCTGGATAGCATTTTAAAGTTAGATTGTCTTCACTCCATTCTTCTACAGTATTCACAGAAAAGTTTACATTTGATAAACTAAATCACATTGAACTTCATTGGATGTTCATTCAATGAGTTTCGGTTTTGGGGTGGCTTTTTTTTCCTTATAGAACCTATATTAAGCTCAATACGTTCAATGGCTGAATGTGATATCCACCTTGTCGTGTGTAGAAAGAAGATAAATATAAATAGATTATTTTATTATTTTTCTTTTCAATATTTGAGCAGATTTTTTCACAAGGACAGTCTTCAGAAAGGCTTTCTTTTATGGATTGTTTTTTAAAGGTACTTTCTGATACCTAACACAAATTTTGAAATACAGAAATAAAAAGATAGAGTATTCATCCAAAACCTAATGACAAGGTTACCTTCTCCAGAAAGAGAAAACTAATTCTCTACGGAGAAATCACTCACTTCAAAGCCATAAATGATTCCAATTGTTCGGTGCAAGTAGGAGAGAAGGGGCTTTCAGGAGTTCCCTGCAGCACACCATGTAAAAATAACAGTGGGAGCCACTGCCTGTAAGACATCCCTTGTGCAAAAATCAATCATCTGCAAAGCACACGCTTAGATGTTCTCTGGGTTTATTACTCTGACTTTGGCTGGAAGGTTGATAAAGATTCTGGAAACTGCAAACGCAAATCTATTTTTTATTGAGACTTTTGGCAGCAGGATGGGTGCGTGCTTTACAATAAGAGAAGGGTGGGGAGAACAGAGTGCTGAAAAACCTCCAGTCACAGCCCAGAGTTCCAGCACATCTGCCGGAGCAGCAAGCACTGTGATTTCTGAGAGGCTTGTGGTTAACCTCATGGCACGGAATGAATTATTCCCCAGTTCCGTCCTCTTTAAACCACCCATTCTCTGAAATGTGTCGACGAAGCCGACACATGGCCAGCTACTAATCAGCAAGATGATGGTCCGTCCCCAAGATGCTCTCTTTTTGGCCAGCACAAAACAGAGCTGTTCATCCCATGTAATTTTAAGTTGTTTATATTATGTCCTGCCTAGAGGTATGAACAACTATCATGGTTTAATTTAAACAGCCTGTATATACACATATTAATATTGGATGTCATGCAACATGCCTTATAAGTACAAACAGTTTTCAGGCCCTCACAACTGCAATTGCCAATATAAATCAGATACAAAGACTGAAGATGCATTTTTTAAAATATCCTAGATTTTGAAGGGTCAGAACAGCTCTCAGTAAAATTTGCAAAACAAACCAGGCACCTGTCAAGATATTTCTACAAGAAAGCTTTAGGACAGGAATTATTGGAAGGCTGAAATATTTAAAGTCTTTTATCCCTCCCGTGTGGTTCACTCATGACATTTGTGATCAAAAGTAATTACTATTATATGACACTTTAAATGGCAGAAAAACAGAGAGAGAAAGAGAACATAAACATCATTGGAAGTTTTTTGCACTGTAGTTAACTAACAAAAGTGGTATATGATGTAGGACTACCATTTAAATTCAGCTTTCCCTAGATGGCCAGTTATTAGATTTCTTTTGCTTTTAAAAGTGCTCACAATGAGAGGTCTGATTTGCTGGAGCACTGGGTTAATAATTGCAGCTGGTATTAAAAGGAGCTGGGCTCTGATCAGATAAAGAAAGTGCTAAAAACCACTAAACTCTCTAAGAAATCAGACTATAGGCAACTAATTGGGCACCTAAAATCAGCCACTTTGAGCACTAGAATCTTTGGGCCTCTTTCCCCCAGAGGGGATAACATCATCCTATTATCTCACAAATAGAAGGGAATAGAAACACCATGGTAATGAAGGAGCTGCAAAAGTCCACAAAAAGCCTAGAACTACAGAGCAAGACTTGAATAGTATAAACTAAATAAGGCATGTGTATTAGAAGGAATAAGAACCAAGTATAAGTTTGGTTAGCATTCAGCGAGCACAAGCTATTTTTGCAGATTATTTGGAAACAGCTAACTCTTTAAAACCAACTAGGGTAACCTTATCACCTGGAAGTGCTAGGGTACCAATAGGAGATAGGCTGGCTGGAGGCTCCAGGCAATCACCAGACCCAGACTTATTTCAGTTACGGTTTAACCATTTTACAAATTCAGCTAAGTGCTCTTTCTCTTCTCATGCATCATATTTTTACTCTCGAGTGTGAATAAATTAGTGCTGTGTTGCTGCTGATTTGAGGACAATTATTGTCTGGAGGTGTGGGTAATCTCTGACCCTCACAAAAACCAATAGAAAATTAGCAATGGGGACAGAATTTTAAAATTAAAAAGAGTAAAGATTAAACAGTTATCTGTGGCAGTAGTTTCCAATTCAACAAGAGAGAGGAAGATTTTGAGACATGCATAAAGGTACTTGGTCAATATCTTTCTACAAAAGTCCATTTCCCTCAGATGGATAGCAGCGAGGAACTGAACACATTTGCAGAACTTAAAAAGATTTGTGCTTCATACAACAAGCACAAAAGGTATTTAAAAGAAAAAAAAAAAGGAAAGAAAAAAACCCCTATGTGCCTACTTCACATTTTTTAAACAGAACAGAAGTTTCATTCATCTCAGAAGCCAACCAAAGTGGTTCTCTGAATTTTTGGCAAGACCAACAAGCCATTACTTGCTAAGTTTGGAGTGGTGGGTAGGGGTGGATTTTTTAAGCAAGATTTTCACTTTTTTCTTCCCTTTCCCTCTCCCCCCCCTAAATAAAACATCTAAAGGCTAGGAAAAAAACCTTTCAATGTTCTATGCTAAGAATGTGTGGCACTAGAGGGAGCTACTAGGGGTTAGTAAAATTTAAACCTGAAACTAGGTTATTACAAAAGGAAGTTCCAAGCAACCTTAAATTAAGCAACATTCAGGTCATCTATCATACAGAAGAGGGTGTTACGCCTACAGAGAAGCTTAGCCAAGCAATCATTCAAGCGTTCCTCCAGCCTCTTCCTCCATGCCTTCTTCCCAGGCTTTTTAAGTGAGTCTAAATTACTGTAATATAACTAATGGGCTTGGTTTCCTCACTTTTTCCAGTGTTCAACCTAAAGCATTAATAAATGGAGTAAGGATATGTTTCAAAGGGGCTAAACTTAACACTATTCTGCAGCTTAGGCCTCTTCAGCTTTTTTTAATTTTGCATCCAGAAAAAATCCCCAAACCCAAACATATGTATATATATCACTGCTCACATTTGAATTTTGTCCTGCATGCACTGTATCACCATTGCCTATTGTCATGGTGTTAAATGCCCCTTGGTATCACTCCTCTCACCAATAAATGCAATATATTTCAGAGTCTCTCCCAGCCCTGCATTGCTTTCCAGTTGTAGCTCAAATTTCAAGTTGCCAAAAAGAAGCTGTTTCTTCCACCAGCTTCACAAACACTAATCCTCACTAGTCAAATGGCCTCTTTGCATGCTTTACATTTATTGCACAAGTCACTGGGGTGAAGGAGAGGCTGCTCAGGAAAAAATGGGGTGGCGTTACATTTAAATAAAGCAGTAATAAAATCAAGACATGCGCCTTAATGAACCTGAATGTCACTATTATTGTAACCCTGACCTTTCCTTTCTCTGCTCTTTCCTACCCCCCACACATGTGCACTTTTCCTCTCATTCACTGAACTCCTGTCTTCTGCTCCTATGCATGGAGCCATTTCTTTTACATAGTCTGTAAAATGCTCAGTGCAAGTACAATACAAGTAAAGAACAAGTCTAACAGCCATTCAGATACCCGGATAAAATTAGTCTAACTCCCATCAGGCTGGTATGCTTCTTAACTAATACTTCAGTGGACATGGCCAAAAGCCTTTTGTTACCTTCTATTTTGAGATGATCTTTCAAATAGAGACAGAACTAGAGGAAACAGCCTGATGAAGTGTGAATAAAATTGTAATACTGTTTCTGCTCATGCATTTTATAATGTATATAGTAATATATTAAAAATTATAATTCATAATCTACAGTGTCAGTTTTCATAAGCACTATAACACATGAAGAAAAACTCTTCTTTATTTCACTGCTCTAAGACATGTCAAAATCGTCCACTTACTTTTAGGATAATAAATGATATTTGTAAATAAACATGTTGTTGGCAGTCATTTTGCAGACAGAAAAGAAAGCTGGTTTACAATCCAATTGTCTCAATATAGTTACAAGCTCAGTGAATTAACAAGTCCAAATAATACCAAAAAAAAAAATCAAATCTGAAAGCCACACATTAAAATTTGTTTTGTATATTATGAAATAAATCATCCTTATGCTTGTGTTGTTACTCAGAACACAATGCAGAATCATGCTGGGATGCCTTCACTAGGAATAATTAAGCTACTGAACTAAACCAGATACTAAGTCATATAGTTCCCCTAGAGAAAACAAGCAAATTTCAGCACACAAGGTTTTTCAGTGGGGTTATTTAGTTTGAGCAGAGCTGTGTTGATGTTCCTGTCTCTGGTCCTCTGAGAACCAGTTTGGGTCTCCCTGAAAACCACTGCACTGCACACAGTAAACAGTTTCTTTCCTTCCATTTCCTTTAATATTAATTTTTCAGGAGTTCCTTCTCTTTTCTTCCTAAATTGCATCAAAATAAGGACTTCAGCTCCATAGTTTCTCTGGCAAAATCTTCTCAAACATTTGTAAAACAAAAGTATTCATACACATTCTGCTTTATAACAGAATGTCTTCATCAGCTGAAGCTTTTCTGTGTTAGGGTGGTATCGCTGAGTTTCCTTCAGTGGGATTAAACTGACAAGGACCAGAAAGTGAAAGAGTGCAGATCCAAAACAGTGGCCATGAAAGGATGATCTGGAATTGTCATCTTTGTATTTTTTGCATTGCATTCAGTAACCAAAGGAGAGACGCCACTCAGCTAGAAACAGTGCTAACAGGGAAAGCGAAGAGTAAGTCTGGAGAGGAATATATTACATAAGACTTTCCACTGCACACAGAAATAGATGCTTTGGGCACAAACTATAACACATTTCTCTATTGTAGCGAGAGTTTCTTCAGGAAGATCTCACACCTACCCACCACATCTCACCAAAGACTGAAACAATAACTTATTCCTTTCCACAGACTCCATTAATCACATACATGCATACTGACAGCATCAGCGAAACTGTGACAAAGGGTCCATCCTATCTGTTTGCGTATAATCTGGCATTATTTGTTCCACATGTTAAACAGATACACCCGGGGAAAAGATCACCTGTGGCAGGCTGGAAGTCCCTCAGGAGGTAGGGGAGCATCTTCAGACAAAAGATGCTTCTGAAAGGCAAGATGAGGTAATAGTGTATAGGCTACAGGTGGTGACTGGGGCACTTCTGCAAAGAGCAGGGATCAAAAATCATGGAGCTGAGAGAAATACAAGGTTTTTTGCTTAAGATCTTAGAGGGGACTCATTAGAGTTCATGAAAAATTGCTGGACTGAGAACAAGGAGAGAACAATCTTGTAAAGACACAATGGGCAGGAAGGAGACCTATTTTCATTCTTCTTTATTTTGCCCTACCCTGTAGACCCAAAGCTCTCAATTTCTGAAGTTGATTGTCCCAGCTTTCTAGAACTTAGAGATTCAAAGTCCAGTTAATAGAGTTGTCTCTGGAAAAAGGCACAAGGGCTCTTCACATTCCCTCCTACATGGTAGCCTGCAGAACAGCTGAGGAGCCAAGCCAGTGCTTAGATATCAAGTCCAACCCCATCAGACATCTTAAGCCAAAGAGTCCCAAATAGTTACTGTTATTTTTGGTATCCAAAATACAGTAAGCTAATCAATCCCTGGTATTAGCCATAACAGAGATCCATACAAATAATTGCATAATATTGCTTTGAATAATAATAATACAAAATTTTTTTACAAAAAGGCCAGCGATACAGAGGACAGCTCTTTGCTAACTTCATTTAAAACCCAACTGGAGATTAAGTTTACCTTGAGTTCTGTCAGATACGTTTACCATGAGGATCCACAAACTTTTCCAAATAATTTGCCATTATTTAAACACCTAACAGTATTCTCTGAGACCTCACAAAAAGTGACTGTTGTGCACATTTAATAAAAAAAACCCCTAAATAAATACATGTTTATCATTTAGATGTGCATTAAAAATGTGCCTTTTCAAGTGATAAATGGCTTCTTTTCAGCACTGACATGAAACACTCATATTTGTGGAGGGCCAAGGCATACATCACGAGGAAAGCTGTGCTGCAATAGCATAATGAAAGTCAAGTACAAATACAGGTGGTTACAACAAGTGTACATTCACGGTCTATAGCTCGCTCATGTAGCAGCATTGGACAGTACACCATAAAAGCTGGGCAGTATCACCACTGATGATATCACTTTAAAAAAAAAGATCCACACATACAAAATATGGTTCTTCTTCACAATGCATAAGATCTCAGTGATCCAATATCCTGGCACAGACCTTTAGAACAGACAGAATCTGGAGAAACTCCAGTCTGAGGAGAGCTATTTCGACTTCTTTTCTATTTAAAGCACAGTGTGCTAAGAAGCTTTACTAAACCCTAGAAATGAATAGCATCCAAATATCCTGCACTTCTAATGACTTATATTCTGTCAGTCCAAACACATGCAGAAGCATTAAATTCCACCCAACAGTGTGGCTCATCATACTTCATTCCCTTGAATACCAGCTTTAGAAGAGGATAATTGTAGAAACCAAAGCTCCTACACACGCCAAATTAAAAAGAGAAAAAAAACCCAAACAAACAAACAACAACAGAAAAAAAAGTTCATTTTTTTGAAGTAAACATGTTCTAATCTGTCTTTAATACTCAAATCTGCCAATGTACCCTTCCAACTGACTACATATTCCATAGCATTACTGACTTCTCCTAACTACAGACTATGTTTATATGCTTCTCTCTAAATGTAACCATCAGCTGAGTGATCCCTCATGTTCTTAAGAGTTTGTGAAGTATTACAACAGGTAAGAAGCTGCTATGGGACAAAATACTGAGGGGTACTTGATACCTCAACAGTAGATGCAATTTATTAATTGTTAAGAGTCTTCTACAGATGTAGATTAAGTGGACGGAAAAAAAAGCCAAGAAAACATCTCCTTAAAGCAGGAGTTTCCAAACATGGTACATGGACTACAGATTATGCATATAAATCTGTTGTGAACAAAAGGAAAATATCTGAAAGTGAAAAATGACAACACCAGTACAGTTTACGTATTTCCATGTTTGTGTGGTGTGGCAGCAACTGTGGTAGGGCTTGGAGCAATTCCACACCAGATCATATTCCCAACCCATTACTGAGTGTGACCTGCTGGCCAACAGTGCGGGTTCAGAGAAATGTAAAGCATTATAAAGCTTTGTTCTAGAACAGGAAAGGGTTTTCCCAAAGGATTGATAAGAGACAGAGAAAGCACAAAAAAGGGAACCAGAAATAGCTGGACCCTCCTTGCTCCAACAAGAAGTAGTCTTAGGACAAAGCTGGTATGTATGCATACAGCCTTGACCAAATGTACTCTGCTTGGTTAGCACCACTTTCTGCCACGGTGACTTTAACATCTTGGGTTAAGTCTTGTACTTACAGTAAGCAGGTAAGACAAACCAAAGCAGCCTGCGGTCACCTGGTAAACACCTCGAGCATTCTGCTGGAGCAATTCTGTGTTGCTGTGTCTAATGCAATGACTAATAGGTCCCAGAGCACAGCTGACCTTCAGGTAAGCTGAGCATTATCACCACATTCAAGTATTCCCAGCCCAGCCATACACCCCAGCTCTTTCTTTTTACAAAATCTTTGCCTCCTTTTCCCTTCCCCACTGATTTTTTTCCCCCTTCATTGTAGTAGAACAAATGTCAGTGAGATCGCTGGAACTGTATCAAAGTACAAGGAAAAAAAAAATACAGTATTTTCCACAAGAGCATTTCTTTTATCCAGCTCACAAAAATAGTTCACAGTTTTGCTTCCGCAGCTGAGGAAACTGGGTGCTGAAAAGCAAAGGCAGCATAAAAATGCACTGAGAAAGTACTGTCACTGAATTTTATACACAACCAAGTGCAACAGGCCAGAGAAATGGGAACATCAACAGGCAGTTAGTAGATTCTACAGGCTTTATCAAGCAGGATGGGGAGCAGAGAGAGAGTTTGGGACTACAGTGCCTTTCATAGGATTGTTTTTCTAATGATTTTTGACAACTCCCTGTTTAGTGCTGTCGGACATCTCAACAATGACTGAAGAATTGTTTTTTGATCATCCTCCACATATCCATGGGCAGGCTAATTTTCAGCTGACAGCAATAAATAACTTTCATTGGAGAGTGGGCTTCACTGCTGGAGTAGTCATTTGATAAACTAGGAAGCGGGATTGAGTACTGATAGGATAAAGAGTCTTGTGGCAGTAGCAGGGATTGAGAAAAATTTCAGAAGATGGGTGTCAGAACAAGAGTACTTAAACTAAGCAGTTCTTGGCTAGCTACACCACAGCTAGACTCAAGGTAGGATTCACAAAGCTGCTCCTAAAATAGGCTGGACAGGGACAAAAGCGACTCAAAGGCTGTGCTTGCTCACAGGCTATAACTGGCTTAAGCTGAGCTTAGAGGTTCAGTACTTGTTAGGCTTTTTTTGTCATAGTTAGTATTATTCTCAAGAAATTACAGGAACAAGCACTGATGCCTTATATGGTCAGATTAAGAAGCCAGATGCTACATCAAGAATCAAGTTTATAGTTCCAGAATCCATTTTCACCAGATTTCAATTGAAAAACCTCATTCTACTGTGATTAGGTTCCACTCCATGGTACAAGAGGCTACAGGGCAACGAAAGAAGCCAATTGCTTTGTTTAGCTCTTTCATAAAGTGAGAAGATGAAATAAACATGCAAAAGCTTCTGAATTACATGCTAGGTTACATACGCTGCGTAGTACTCTCTTTCTCAATGGTGCTGATTGCTCCACGTTTAGAAAACTTTACTCTTCATCCCCCAAAAAGGCGCCAAAATATGAGAAATGCATTTCTATCCCACACACTTGGGTGGGGATTTTGGAGAGGAGAAGGGGGAGGAGAGTGGTTATGTTTTGTTTCTGTTTCCTACTGACATACTAGAGACAGGTCAAAGAATAACTCATCTGATCCAGAGACCCTTGGTGAACTCCACGAAGATTCATCCTTGACCACAAAATATATCTTAGGGTACTCCTATCAGATACTCCACAGGTGCAGGAATACTCTTACTCATTTTACTAGTCCCTGGCTCTGTGCAAAAGAAGATATTAATTGTAGAATATTTTCACAGATTTAATTTCACTTGTTTCGGGCACACTGTGGTTATTGTAATGCAGTCATGTGTATCTCCATGGATTCCCATAATAATTGGTCTCCTATTTGCTCCTCAACTCAGAAGGCTGTGTCATTTGGATTTAACTTACAAACACCAAGGTAAATCCAGAAACTGTGAAGTCTGTCACCATCTAATTCATTTTTACAGATTTTTCTACATCATATGCACATGCATTCAAATGTTTGCATGTATGTATGTGTATAGAGACATGCTGAGTTGTAGCTGACAGTAATATTTAAACTGTTATATCCATGCAAAATACAGCAGTGAAGACTTCTGACATCAGTAGTAACACTGAAGATAATACTATGCTTAAAATGTTACTCTGACAGGTTTTTTTCTTTCCGAATTGGAAGTGCTATAAAGAAACTCAAAAGGGAAACATTCTGTATTCTTTTAGAAGATCTGATTTTTACTTCTGCTTCAATTTCAATCTCTTTCTGGGCTGTGTCTTTAAGTACCATGCTCTCATGAGCTAGCTGTGGCCACTGTCTTCACTTGATGTCTGGAAGAAATAATCCTATTCTCTAAAGCTAGCCTCCTCTCTCTTAAAGGGCAAAAACGTTTCAACAGCAAGTTGAAATGCCAACAGCAACTTTACTTCTCTACGAGGTAGGAAACTGAACCTGGTTACACACAGGTTAATCAACAGGCCTATTCATCAAATCAGAGCAATGTAAGATGGAAGGGTCCAATGAAGGTCATCTAGTCCAACTCCGGCTCAAAGCACAGCCAGCTTTAATGTTGCATGCTCCCTTAGGAGCTACTATATACTCTATCAGGCTTGACATCATGGACTTTGCTTTGTCTAAGATGCTACTGCTGGTAACAGTGCAGAGGAGAAAACAAGATGTAAGAAATGCAGAGAGAACCAAGGGTTAAAGTAGACTATGCACTTGTTTGCAGAGCTACTGAGATATAATCAGCTTTGCCTAGACAATTTGGCATGCACCATCAACAGCTAACATGAGGTGATAATTTCACAGAGCATAATTACTGTTTAAGCAAAATTTACTTCAGAAACTACAGCATCAATACTGTGCAATAATTTAATTCACAGCACAATATCTTCTTTTCATAGTTCAGTGAGCTATAAACCTGAATGCAGCCCCATCAAAATACATGTTAGGAAACCTACCATATGGCACTGGACATATGGTATGCATTCTCTTTTGTGGTAAAAGTAACAAATTCTGCCACTAGAATTCAGGAGGACCGAGATCACCTACTAATAATTTATATTGATAATATCCAGGCTACAAATCGTACTCCTGAGGTTGGGCTTCTTTTGGGATTTGCCTTTAGAATTTCTTTGGTGACTCGACCCAGATAATAAAAACTGCACTCTTCAGTTGACTGCACCATACATTTTTGATCCTGTACTTCCGCTTACCTCCATAAAAAGACATGAAAATTAGCTGTAAGCCTAATAAAACCCAGGATCCGTAAGAACCAGATCATAAGGTAAAGAGGAAAATTATCTTCCCCCCAATCCCTCCTTTTTTTTTCATTTTTTTTACTTCTATCTAGCTGTTGCTAATATATGTCAGGACAGTATCACTACTTGTAGCTAAAGATGACTGAGAAATAAAATTGAAACTCATGCTTCCCTTAGAGGTCAGATCCATATTCCACTCCAATTCAGCTCTGCAACAAAATATAGGCAAAAATAGAAGACATTAACGAGTAAAAGGGAAAAGATTTCAATAAGAGATAAATACAGGAGAGTCACCCATTTGAAAAATAAAATGTATTTCATGCTTACAGTGAATCACTCTGTCTTTTACACAGTCAGGCACTGTAAAACTGAGCAGATATTTGCATGAGAATATCAAGCAGAACTCCCTCCAGCCAGGCCAGCTTCTGAATTTTTTTGCTTGGTATTCTAGTTTTCTAGTTTTAATATTATCTGTGCACGTTCTTTGGGACAAGGGAGGGAGAAGAATAAAGGAAAAAGATTTGTCCCTCTGTCTGTCTGGAGAAGAAGATAGATCTTGGTTTTTGTCTTCTTCTAACTCCTCACGCACTGTGACGTCCTGTCTCTCGCTCAAATATGGCTCCTGCTGAGCTATTAAAACAAGGTGTAACAAAGGTCACAATCTCCCTAACTGTGATTTCTCTCTGAATTAAAAAGGATAGTGACAAAAGTAATAGAAGAAACCATAGAATGGAAATTCTTAGTTAGGTTTTGAAGTCAAGAAGAAGAAAATACTAAATAATTCAACTTATTTGAATTCTGTTCCTAGCAACTGACTCTATTGATGCCTATATGTATACCTACACATTAGACTGCCAAGAAAGCTCTGAGATTAAAAACAGTGCTGATAAACAGAACCGACTTCATACTACAATGTATTTGTTTTTCTTTTACTTGGCCATTGAGATTTCTTTCCAGTGATGAGTGACTGGAATTACAATACTTAACATGATTTTTTCTGTGCAAGTGGAACTCTTAGCAAACATAAAAGAACACTAAAAAGAATTCATGGAAGGTCCAAGGCTGGCACAAGATCAAACCTCAATGTGCCATCTGGTAAATAGTTTTTTTATTTTATTTACTTCTGCTACATAAGACAAGTAAGTGGGTGTGTAGGAATTTGCTGGATTTTTTCCACCTTTGGTTTGTGTTTCTGGTGTATTTGAGTTTTTTGCTTTGATTTTTTTTTTTACAATGTGTGACACCAAGGAATTCCTTTAGTTGCAGTGGATGACTGTTGCTTCTTTACCACTTCCAGACTTGCCAGTTTTTCTCATTTGTTTTGTGGTGTGGACAAGGTAACATTACATTTTTGTCATGTAGGGCACCTGACCCAGCCCTGTAATTCTTCTTTTACATTAAGGACTCTTTTCTGCTCTCCACATGCCCCCACATTTGGAAGAACCAAATAGCTGGGGTGGGGTAATGCTTCTAAGAGTCATCAGTAGCCACATAAGAATTTTTGTGATGAAAAGATGGAAAAACAATGCTTGGTAAACATTGGGGTTAATTTCTATTTGTCATGACATTATCCTATAATTCATAATAGACTGTGAATCTGTGCTTTGCTTGATAATTTCTGGGATAACTTTCTTTTAGTTGACATTTTGCCACCCCTATAAATAATGGACAGAAGCAAGCTGGAGTTTTCTCCACTTACACGTCTGTTCTAAGTCATTCCCTTAGTGGATATTTGCTTCCAGAAGATCAAGATTCATCACATAATTTTTTGCAGATGAACTAAAAAATTCCTTGGGAATAAGGAAAAGTTTCTGCATAACGGGTTAGTGAAGGCCAGCTACCTAGTTTGCATTATTTTTCCCAAATATTTCCAAAACACAGTGTAAATAGTAGAGAGACATCGTCTTGAATATTGTGACTTGTGGCCAAAAACATGATTCATAGATATTAAAGATCCAAAATGACATTTTTTAATTAACCTCCATCATTCTGACCCAATGGATGACACCATTCTAACTCCATCACCAGTGTTAGTTCCAGATAAACTACACTACCAGTCTTAAATTGTTGCACATACAGATATTGCTACCACGTTCCAGTCAACAAAAATCCACAATGCCTTCACAGGCACAGTGATCCTTCTATTTATCAAATGAAATCTGCATGGTGTTTTGCCATGAAAGCATGCACTTGTGTGTATAGATTCGGTTTAAATACATAATGAAAGACAAATATGTCTATTTTTAGAAGGGTCACTATAGTATCATGTATGTACACTCCATGAAGTGAAGTTTCTACACGCACTGTTGATGCCATATACTGCACACGGTTTCCATTCTGTTCTTTTCAATGCTTTTGGAATCAATTGAAGTCAAAACATCCTGGAAGAAAAGTTCAGTTTTTGCACCCCTGGTTTCAATTATTTTTAAATCTGATGCACAAACACAGCTTTTTAAGATATGTGAGTGGAGTGCCAAATAGGGATCTTTTGATTTTTTTGAAATACATGTGGTTGAAATCTGAGACCTGCCTGCTGCCAAGCCACAGAATTTGGAATCAAGTACTGGCACAAGAAAATAAGCCATTGTTCAGAGTATGATTTTAAGAGGAACTATCCTGCAAAAAGGAAAATGTAAATTCCCATAGTTTAGCTCATGGTTATCGGACAATCCCATAATCCTTTCTTAAACACTTGAAAGTTGAAATATAGATTCTAGCAATAGTTATCCAGGCTCGCAGAAGTAAGCTTTTGATATAAACTACATTAGAGCCTTCTTAAATATTTCTACATTATAAAAAGAATCAAAAATGTGAGATAGAATAGTCTGTCTCACTGACGTTACTTCTAGCCCTGTGCTGTACGCATTAATATCATGATATGATATTAATATTATTAATATGCATTTACATACAATGCTGTCAGTATTTTTGCCATTGACTGCGGCAGCAAAAATAATAACAGGCTCCTTCTAGGATAAAAGTACCTTGAGGGAACTACCGTATCACTAGGTAAGGTTGAGCAACTTCATGTCCCTGATTTCAGATTCCAAAAAGGCACATTTGCTATACACATAAACACGACAACGTTTGTTTGCAGCCACTGTAAGGGTGCTGGACCTTCAGCCACTGCCATCCTCAGCTTTGACTGAGCAAAAATATTAAAAGCCAAAAATTGTTTCCTATGTTAAGAAGTGCTCAGAACCAACGACAGATGGGCAAGAGAGACAGGGACAAGATAAAGTATATGAATATAGAGGAGAAATCTGCTGTTTAGATTTTGTGAGGGCTACAATTACCTTAAAAAGCCCACAGTTACATACCATGGATGTTCACATGCAAAGAAGAGTGAAGTTGAAAGATTAAACTATAAAGAGAAAGCTGTCATCCGGAAGACAAATTTGAGTAACTTGTCTCAGGTAGTAGAACAAAGGGCAAAAAAAGGAAGGAAACCATCTTTCAGATCATTAAACAGAAAAACATACAATAAGAGATTTGCTGACAAATGGTTTCTTCTAATGAGAGAACTAATACAGAAAATGACAAAAAGTGTAACAGTGAATCTACCAGCATCTCTGCTAGACTGGCATTTTAACAACAAATGTGCTCCTTCCAGCACTTGATGCCAGAGTGACACACTGACTCACGAGGTTTAAACTGGGGTTAGATTTAAAAAAACAAATAAAAGACTTAATCTTATACTCAAGACTCAAGTTTCAATTTTCTCACCCTGTCTTTTGTGAATATATATGCTAGCTGAAAGTCTTTTTCATCCAATTGCCACCCGGGTTTCACTATAAAGTCAGAGCCTAGTTAGACCTAGATCTACCTTTGACTAGAAGAATGATTTTCTCAGAGAAGAGCAATGACATGACTGAATTTTAAGGTGTGTACTTTTGGAGAACATGACTGCTCAAACAACTGAAGAAAGAAAAACAAACCCTCAAGTTAGATAGCCCAAATTGACTCCTGGAAGATTCTTTCAGTTTAAGCATCTACTGTAGACACCTTAGGAAACCAGTCACCACAGGGATGGTTCACTCTGGCAGCTGTTACCGGCCAACAGAACAAACTGGTGTCTTGACTCCAGATTACAGAATAAGCATCACATTAAACTCTACTGAGTTGCCCTGGCAGAATGCCGGACCAAAAATGAAGTTTCAGCTTCTATCAACCATCTACATTAAGGTCACCACCAAAGAAATCTGAATTTCATTGCATATCTTCTGGGTATTCCTTGACAGCATTAAGAATCCAGCCACACTCATGCTCTGATCAGTGTTATCTTAGCTGGAGAACTCCATATACCACATTATTAGTCTTGTGATTTAGACAGGGAGATGTGAACTAAAATTGAGATAAATGGAAACTGCTCCAATGTTTATCCTGTTCTCAAGAGGTTTTCCTCTGATTGCTTCGTTTCACAAATAATTGTCTCTTCCTTTTTCTGTTCATCTTTTCTTTGGATCAACACTCAGTATGTAATATGTCATGTTTAGAGTGATGTAGTGTCAGTTTGTACTGACATAGTGTGGACAAAGCCCACCCCAGATCAGCAGCAGCAAAATGGGGGATGTTATGCCTGTGCGTGCATATGTATATTTGCACTGAAAAGAAACAGAGTTAAACTTGTGGCCATGCCTGTCATCTGGCTTGAAGCCTCTGTTATGTCAATACTCTGAAATAGTCTCAACCAAAATATTTTCTTTTGATGCAACAGAAGCATTAATGCATGGTAGATACATTTGGAAATCATTTATCACTAGTTAAGGATTCTCTAAATAGAAATTATGTGAAACGCAAACTACATGCAAGATCTCTGAGATACTGAAAAATCCCACAACATCCTCAGAGCAAATGACACTCAAGCAGCAGTCGACAAAAAGGTACAAAGATTACGCTGTGTTCAAGTAGTCTCTTCAGACACTATTTTGCTCAGAATTACCTTCATCCAGTTACTCCCCTCCCCTTCACTTATTGTGCCTGTTTGGTCTTTTAATTAGAAGGTTTTCTTTCAACGTGCAATATGGAGCAACCAAATAAAATATAGTTGAAGCCAATACAAAATATAGCCGGGAAAGCTAACGGGGACACTAACATGAGCCACCATGCAGCTGGGCCAGTAGGGGATGTGAACTAACAGAAAGGTACTGACACAAACAGCGTGATGATTGCTTCCACCATTCTTCAAGCAATACTAAGACACAGCCATCATCTGGAGGCCTTCAGTTAACCTCCTTTATTTAGCAGCCTCATTAGATTTTCTCAAACATAACAGTTCAGGAAAGTCAATATGCAAATGGTTTAAAGCAGCTAAGCGGGCATCTGATGCTACTCAATGAAAAGGTGTTCTCTCTAACAGATAGGTATTTCTGTATAGATAGTCTTTGCTTATTGACTCGATTTTATTATTAGAAACATGCAGATTTAGATCAGTTGGGTTGTCCAGTTATGGAAAGTGTCAATCATACTGCAAAAGAAGTAGGTGGATCTGTGCTTAGCTTGCCCACCCTCTCTTCCCAGAAAGATTTCTTCTTGACACACTGCCTATACGTACCATTTCTCAACACTCATGAGGAAGATTTAAACTCTTTCAAGAACTCCTAAATAAAATTTCTTTCTCATGATGGATGGACCCCACTGTGTAAACTCTGAGGAGAAAGGCTGTTCCCGTTTCCATTTCTGATATAATCACATTGTTACTCGCAAACCAGATTTATGAGGTTAAGTAGGTCTATTAGCACCAGTATGATTAAACATGAAGCTGAACAAGTTTGTGACTACAAACTCTATGACCACTGGCCAAACACACAATATTTTGACATCTCATAAATAGAAAATCAAATTAAAAAATTCCAGCTGGAAAAAATCCGTTATTCAAGGTACAGTAGTATGTGAGCAAAGAAAAGGTACCCTTAAGGTACAGCTTTCTTCACTGAAATTGCTTTACTTCTGGTTTAGCTACAATTAAACCATCACCAACAAATTCATGGGATGCAGTGCAATCAAACTGAGGCCAAATGTGCTCAATTGTTCCAGTTTGTGCTGTTAATAAATGCATTTACAAAATAATGCTTTCCATCTCTTCAGTGAAATGTTTTCCATGTGGTGAGAATGTTCAGGTCTGCCTCTGAATTCACATGCTGTAATACAAGGCAAACTTAAAGTGAATAAGGCCATTCTGTAGATTAAAAAGTCAAGGATGATCTGTCAGTTCTGTTGACAAAGGATTTGTGGTTTCCTACAGTAATAAATATGCATTCCTCACTTGACTGGCAGCTAGGTCCCAGTGATACGTACCTCTCCTGGTACTTCATGTGTTCTTTTCCTTTACTAATGGCCATCTAGACTGATAGAGTTTTGTTATATTTAAACATTATTACTGGAATCAGATTAAATATGTCAGCTCCTTAAGGTCTGGCTATGTAGCATAACACTGTCTTTCCCACATTATGGACTGGGACAGGGGGTCACTCGTCCTATATGAAATGTCCAACATCACAAAACACATTGTTGACAATGCTGGAAAGAGAACTTGATTCATGTTTAAGGTAATATATGAGGGAAATAGTTTGCCAACCTTCCCCACACACACATAAATGAAGTGTTGCTGTTGATTACAGCCATAACTTAATTAAGCAAAATGTTTCACAAGTATGACAATTCCTTTATAAGGAATCCTACTCTCACAATAACCTGACTCACTGCCCCGACACCAGTGATGTAATTCAGGGCAGAGGCTCTGAGTAGCATCTGGTAAAACATGATGATTCAGTGGAATTTGGTAAAACAGAAACTGGAAGAGCCAAATATATCTTTGAAGGAATTCCACTGAAGCTTGAAAAGGAGGGAAACCAGCACAATGATGCCAACAAGATTACATCAGGGATTAATCTAGCCTGAGATCAACTTCATCTTCCCCTCTAACTACTCCACTTAGATCCATTAACTGGCTTCGCAGCACCATTCCTCTCGAATTAGAACAGCCTCCCTGACTTTAAGGTTTCACACACCTTTGCTCCTGACAACTTCATCTCAATTCCCATGACTGTCTGGCTCAAACACTGCTCTAGCTCCCCTCCCATTCCTTCTCCCTCCAGCCTCATCAGCTACAATTTCATAGTTGCAGGCCACAAGCCGCCTGCCCAAACTGTACACCAAGGAGACAGTTGCTCTTTCTTCATGCTCAGCTTTCTCTTCCAACTCACAGACTGTGCTAATAAGCTTGGTAGCCCATCAAATCACCCCAGTTCTCCCTTGCTAAGCCTCTGCAAGGAACTTTGCAAGTTCTTCCCAGTGATTTCTGCTCACGTCTCTTCTGGACCTGACTGCAGGGAGAAATACAGAGGTTATCTGAAATCCTTTCCGCTGAGACTTCACAGCATTTTCACAGCTATTCTCTTCATTTCTTGATCAAAAGTGCTCAGTTTTACAGGGGTCTTTATTGTGGAGACACAGCTGGAGAGGGGTTGGGGGAAAAGGGCGGGGGCCGTCCCTAAAATGATCGTGTTTATGAAACTATCATTAAGTTTGTTTCTTTGTGTTTTGTTTTTGGGTTTGGGTTGGTTTTCTTTGGGAGGGGTTGTTTTTTGGTTGGTGGGTTTTGGTTTTTTTTTTGGTTGGTTGTTTTTCTTGTTGTGTTTTTTTAAAAAGGAAAACCCTAAAACTTCATTGCAAGAAAGGAAAAGGTTCCAACCCAGTTCTAATAAAAGACATTGATTCCTTCCTCCCCCTGGCCTTTTCACCCCACCATAGCCAGCACCAGGCAAAGCACTTGCTTGGAAGCCAGAAAAGAATCAAAAGAGCTATAAAAAGAGTGAGCTAAAATCTTCCCAATAAAAATTCCAGATAAAAGAATACAAAAGTCATTCAATAAAACCGTACAAATCCAGAATAATGGTACAATGCTACTTGACAGAGCGTGAGATATGATGGGCCTTTTTTCACTTGGGGTTAAGATCATCTTTATTTCTTCACTACATGATCCAAGAGAGACCAAATGGATATTTGGAAGGGATAATGAGATCAAACAATCATGTTAAATTGATATTTTGAGCTTGCAGTTCTAAAATATCCTGCACTTATGGTTTCAGAGAAAACCCTCAAAATTCCTTCCACTGAGGCTACAGACAGCTTGGGGCTACTAATCGAAGAGTGGACTTACCTTACCTTTCCCCTATGGGACTTCAGTTGAAACAATTATCAGGCTTAGCAACAAATTGTGCCAATGAAAATCCACAGAACTTTGTGCTGCTTTAAGGGAACTGATTTTTTCATAGCCTGGACTATCTCTTTATTCAAGCTAGTGTCTTCACGAGTGCATTATATGATCTCACTCCCATGAAGCGTAAAGGAACAGGGAATTGAAGGGAAAACTTCTCCCATTCCTGAAGAGTATTCCCTAAAACTCTTAATCCAGCAGGAGATAAGGAAAGAGGATCTCCTCTTAGAGACCCTTGTTTCACCACAGTTCACAGAGATGCTCAAGCACTTGCACACACTTACTTATATGCCTCCTGACAAGTGACAGTTGCTGGCTTGGAAAGTAAATGGGGAAGCATTCAGCCTATTTTTAGCAGTCTTTAATGCAATTTAGCAGCTGCAAACAAACAGACAGAGCCAGCAACATACAAGCAGCCTTTTGGAGACCACAGTTTGGGAACCTCTGCGCTACTGGATCACATCTAGCACACACACCCTGTGGCTGTGCTCCTTTTCAGAGACAACAGTCTCAGTGTGGGAGCAGGAAAGACAAATGTGTAAAAATAACACCAATATACTGGCAAGGAAGAGACCTAGAAATCTCCAGGACTGAAGAAACTGTTGTCCAGACAGTAGATCTGTAGACTTTCATGCTCTGTGCCTACTTACAGCAATAACTCCTTATTTCCCCCCTTTCTCACACCAGCATGCCCCAGGGATGCCCCCAGCATCTCCCCCAAGCTCTGCCTGGATGCTGGGACAGGAGGCAGCACATGCCTGGTTGCTTCCAAGGTACCTTAACAGTCCAGAAAGAATTTGAACCAAGGGACCAGAGAAAGTTCACAGAGAAAAGACAAGTACAAAGTTAAGCAGTAACCTTTATGAGGACAAAAGCAGGGCACCCAGATGTGATTTTTTACCTTACCCAAGCACCAGTTTCTATAATACCAGTAGGAACTTCCTGCCTTTGACCTCCATCTTTATCTTTATCAACAGATGAGAATGTATCA